>NC_057736.1:50696169-50700562 GCF_004010195.1 Chiloscyllium plagiosum | reverse complement strand
CCACATTCCCACTGACTCTTTCCAATCAAATATGTATCAAACCCAGCCTCAGCTGCTCTCACAGGAAAAGAATGCCAGGTAGCATAACACCACATGAGCATTAAATAAAGGAGCAGAATTGGGCCATTCGGCCCATCGATTCTGATATGCCTTGTAATAATTCTTTCATGTGTTCCTCAAACTCAATCTTCTGCCTTCTTCCGACAATGCTTGATCCCCTTACGAATCAAAAACGTATCTATTTTTGTCTTCCTGACACTCGTGTCTGTGTCTCCGTATGTATGTATGTGTTTGCGTGTCCATGTGTTTGTTATTTGAGTATTTGTGTGCCTACATCTGTGAGTCTGTGTATGAGCCTGTGTGTTTATTTCTGTGTTTGTATCTATTTGTGTGTTACTGTATATGTCTCTGTGTGCTTCTATTTATGTGTATGCCTATCTCCTTGTGTATATTTTTAATGTTAGTATATTGGAGTGTTTACCAAAATTTCTGTGTATGTCCACGTCTGCAGCTCTGTACAATGTGTAATCTGTTCTTTTGGGAGTGAGAGAGCTGACTTTGCAACTGACAGTGGGTTTAAAGTGAGATTGTCCTTCAATGAACTTTGCTCCTTACTCGGTTGGCAGGAAGTAGATGTTTCAGGATCTCCACACGAGGCGTCCCAGTCCTCTCTGGTTCGTACCAGGGCCCTCCTCACATAGCGGGGTGGGGGGGGGGGGGGTGAAGGAACTAATATCGGGCACTCCACCACCCGGCTTGGCCCTTTCTGTCCTATTCCAGGCTGTTTCTCCTGGAATGGGAGAAAGGGAGGGAGGGAAGATGGGAGAGGTTGCCCCTGCTGTTAATACTGATGTAGGTGGAGGAGAGAAGGATGAGGTGTCGGAGGGAGTCACAATATTGTATCCATGTAGTATTATTAATGTGGTGGGTATTGCGTCGGTGACAGAAAAAAGAAAGTGGGGGAGGGAATCCAATAGCGGGAGTGGTAGTGTTTGAGCCTTATTTGGAAATCGAGCATGAGCCTTGTTCGGGGCTCGGTGCTGTAACAGATACAGACTGATGTGAGGAAGCAGGGAGAATACGGTGACACTTGTCCTGGCAGAGCAGATAGCATATTGATGCTTGTTCTGTATTGCTGGACATTTCATCAGATCATCTCAGCGCCGAGGTGAGCTTCCCCAAATATCACAGACCCTGTCCCTCAGCTTCTACATATTCAGTGTTGTTGGATCTTACAAATAACTAGGAGAAGAAAACATTGCTGTGTTACATAGACTCTGTCCCTCAGCTTCTACATATTCAGTGTTGTTGGATCTTACAAATAACTAGGAGAAGAAAACATCCCCAAATATCACAGACCCTGTCCCTCAGCTTCTACATATTCAGTGTTGTTGGATCTTACAAATAACTAGGAGAAGAAAACATTGCTGTGTTACATAGACTCTGTCCCTCAGCTTCTACATATTCAGTGTTGTTGGATCTTACAAATAACAAGGAGCAGCAAATATTGCTGTGTTACATCTCTAAATCAATACTGTAGTGCAAATATTTTGCTCAGGAAATTAGTTGTGCAAGCGTATTCAAGGGGAAGCAAAGGCCGAGCGGTGCTACTGCTGGGATTGTAACACCAAGTTTTACCTTGTAACACCAAGAACCAGCGAATGCTGGGGCCAGGGTTTGAATCCGGCCCTTACAGGTGGTGAAATTTTAATTCAGTAAGAATCTGGAATCAAGGGTCACTGATAACCAGGAATCGATTGTTGGGAAAATTCAGCTGGTTCGCTAATATCCTTTGGGGTAGGAAACTGCTGTCCTCACCTGGTCTGGCTACATGTGACTCCAGACCCACAGCAACGCGTTTGACTCTGACCTGCCCGCTGGCATGGGCAACAAATCTTGATTATTCAGCGACCCCCTCATCCTGTGAATGAGTAAGAAATAATCGTGGGTGCTACAGAAGTAATGGATGGTGTCAAATTGCATATGAACTGCGTTAACTAAGTGACTGCAAATGTTGTGAAAAATTAATTCCATAAGTGTATATCAGGTAGATTGAAGAGTATGTTGTGAACCATGGTAGAGAACAGGCTATTTCGCATTTGGTGTTGTGTACTAACCATGCTCTGTGGAATAGTGATATTAAAATATTGCATTTTGCATGACGTCTGCATATATTATCGAATGTCTGAACATTCTGGTCAGACGTCATGGAAGCGTGGAGGCTTGAGGGCCAAGCTCGCTCCAATGAATTGGGTAAGTACAACATAAACTTCAATGGGAAACAAGCAATGACTTTTAGAGTCAGGAGACAGGCCCTTCGACGGAACATGGTCCATTCCGAGCAAAATGTCCATCCACGCTAATCTCATTTCCCTGCTGTTGCCCGTATCCTTCTCACCCTTTCCAATCCGTGTATTTGTCCAAATGCCCTTTAAATGTTGTTAATGTATCCGTCTCAACCACTTCCAGTGGCAGCTCATTCCATGTGCATACCATTCTGTGTGTAAAGATTCTGCTCATCAAATTCCCTTTTATTCTTTCCCCTCAGGCCTTAAACCGATGCCCCCCAATCTGTGATTGCCCAACTCTGGGAAAAACGACTGAAAGCATTCACTCTATCCATGCTTGTCATGATCTTACACCCTACAGTATGATCCCCCCTCAGTCTCATACACGCGAAAGTAAAAAGACTTAACTTGTCCAACCTCATTCTATTATTCAGATCGTTAAGACCTCGTCAACATCCTTCTAAATTTCTTTTGCATTCTTTCCAGTTTAACGACATCCTTCCCTAAGCAAAGTGAATAAAACTGAACATAATGCTACAAGTATGGCCTCACCATTGCCCTGTATAAATGCAACATAACTCTATAAATTCGATGTTCAGTGCTCTGACTGATGAAGGCCAGTGTGCCAAAAGCTTTCTTCACTGTCCTGTTTACCTCTGAATCGACTTTCAGAGAACGATGCACCTGAATTCCAAGGTATCTCTGTTCCACTGCATTCTCTATGACCCAAACAATCACCATGAAACTTCGACCTTGATTTGACTTTCAAAAATGCAAGAGCTTACATTGATCTGTATTGACATCCATTTGCCATTTTTCAGCCCACTTCCCCAGCTGATGAACGTAGTGCTGTAATTTCTGAAATTTCTGATAACCTTCCTCACTCCCCATGATGCTGCCCATCTTAGTGTCATCTTCAAACTTACAAATCATGCCTGAACATTCGCATCTAAATCATAGATATATGAAATATGTAGTGGTCCCAGCACCAACCCTTGAGGCATTCTCCTCGTTACAGGCCTCCAGTCTGGCAATCATCCTTCCAGTATTACCCTCTGCTTCCCACAATCAAGCCAATTGTATATCCAGTTAGACACCTCCCTCTTAATTCCATGCAATCTAACCTTCCAGAGCAGCGTACCATGTGGAAACGTATTGAAGGTTTTACTGAAATCCATACAGACTACGTATACCATTGCTTGTCACTTCATGAAAGAACACAAACAAATTTGTGAGCCATTATCTTCCAGGCACAAAGCCATGCTGACTTTGATGATGGACCTTTGCCCAAAACAGTGATTTCATGCTCCGAAACTGCTGTGATTTCCAGTCCCGCTCTTATTGTATTCATAAACACACTGTGTCTTTCCAAATGCATGGATATCTTGTCTCTCAGAATCTTTTCAAGTAACTTAACCACTAGATTTTAGGTTTATTGGTCTATAGTTCTCAGAGGTTTTTTGTAGCCCTTCTTGAATTAGGGCACAGCATTCGTTAACCTCCAGTCCTCCTTGACCTTATCAGTTGGCCAGCGATGATGCAAAAGTGCCAACCAGGACAACCACAATTTCTTCTCTGTCTTCCTACAGTGTTGCTAAATACAGTGGGGTGAGGAAGGCATATGGCGTACTGGCTTTTATTGGTAGAGGAATTGAGTTCCGGAGTCCTGAGGTCATGATGCAGTGGTATAAGACTCTGGTGCGGCCGCATCTGGAATACTGTGTGCAGTTTTGGTCGCCATACTATAGGAAGGACGTGGAGGCACTGGAAAGGGTGCAGAGGAGGTTTACCAGGATGTTGCCTGGTATGGAAGGAAGATCGTAGGAGGAAAGACTGAGACACTTGGGGCTGTTTTCATTAGAGAAAAGAAGGTTTAGGGGTGACTTGATAGAGGTGTACAAGATGATTAGGGGTTTAGATAGGGTCGACAGTGAGAATCTTTTGCCACGTAGGGAGTCAGCTATTACAAGGGGGCATAGCTTTAAATTAAGAGGGGGTAGGTATAGGACAGATGTTAGGGGTAGATTCTTTACTCAGCGAGTCGTGAGTTCATGGAATGCCCTGCCAGTAGCAGTGGTGGACTCCCCCTCTTTATGGGCATTTAA
>NC_057736.1:50688739-50694111 GCF_004010195.1 Chiloscyllium plagiosum | reverse complement strand
CAAAGAAAGTTCCCTCAGTGACTACCTGGTCCAGTCCACGCCACCCAACAACCGACCCTCCCCTCTTGGCACCTTTCACTGCCACTGCAGGAATCACAAAGTCTGCGCCCAAACCTACCCCCACCCCTCGCCTCCAACCAAGGCTCAAAAGGATCCTTCCACATTCATCAATGTTTCACCGATGTCATTTATTGTATCTGTTGCTCCCGATGCGTTCTCCTTTACATTGGCGAGACTGGACGCCTTCTCACAGAGCAATTTAGGGAACCTCTCCGGGACACCAGCACCAACCAACCCTACCGCCTCATGGCCCAACATTCCAGCTCCCCTTGCCGAGGACATGCAGATCCTGGCCCTCCTCCACCGCGACACCCTCATCATCCGACGCCTTGAGGAAGAACACCTCATCTTCCACCTTGGAACACTTCAATCCCAGAGCATCAATATGTACTTCACCAGTTTTCTCATTTGCCCTCTCCCCACCTTTACCCTATTCCAACCTTCCAGCTCAGCCCAATTCTCATGACCTGTTCTAACTGCGAATCTTTCTTCACACCTATCCCTCTACCCTCCTCTCTGACGTATCATCTTCATCCCCACGTCCATCCATCCATTGTACTCTTGGCTACCATCTCGCAGCCCCATCCACTCCCATGTATCTCTCCACCGTGGAGGCTCCCTGCCTTCATTCCTGATGAAGGACTTTTCCCGAAACGACGAGTTTCCTGATCCTCAGATGCTGTCTGACCTACTGTGCATTTCCAGCACCACTCTAATCTAGACTCTGATCTCCAGCATCTGCAGTCCTCACTTTTGACTAACACAAGGGCATGGAAACCTGTTGGCAGGACAAGATTAGGAAGAAGTCCCAGATAATCTACAAGTGTGCCAAGCTGAACAGTTTGGACCCATTGGTGATTTATCAAACTTCATCCAAATCAACTTAGTGTTCGGAGACAGAGGGTAGTGATAGAAGGCTGCTTGTGTGACTGGAGACCGGTGTCCAATGGCGTACCACAGGGATCAGTGCTGTGTCCCTTATTATTTGTGATTTGGAGGTGCTGGTTTTGGACTGGGGTGGATGAAGTTAAAAATCACACAACACCAGGCTATAGTCCAACAGGTTATTTCGGAGACAATAGCTTTCAAAGCGCACAACCTACTGTTGAAAAGCGATTCAAAAGCTAGCGCCTCCGAATTAACCTGTTGGACTAAAACCTGGTGTTGCATGATTTTTAACCCAATCATTTGTGGTATGCATAAATGGTACAGCTGTGAATATGGACGGTGATGGTGGGAGTGTGATAAGTAAGTCTGTGTTTGATACAAAGATTGGCCAGTGATTGGCACTGACGGGGAAGGCTTTATGTTACTCGAAAATCCAGATTGAATGGTCAGATGGGCAGACCAATTGCAGATGGAATGTAACCCTGATAAATATGAGGCGATGCACTATGGAAGAAGGAACAAATGGGCGAGTACTTGATGAACGGGCACACACTACGATTCTCAGAGGGTGCTTCTCCACAGATCCCTGAAATGAGATTAAATAGGTTCATGCACAAGTTGAGAAAGCATAGTAGCGGGAAACATAGGCTTTGTTAATCGAGGAATAGATAATAAGAGCTATGTGAAACTTTGTTTTGGCCATTATGGAATACTGGGTGTAGTTCTGGGAGCCATATTGCAGGAAGGATGTGATTGTACTGGAGTGGTTGCAGAGGAGATTCATTAGGATGTTCCCTGGGATGGAGTATATCAGCTATGGAGAGATGTTGGATATGTTTGAGTTGTTTAATTTGGAGGAGAAAAGGCTGAGGGGGACGTGATTCAGAAGGATAAGATTACGAGGGACAGTGACAAGGTAGATCGACAGTTGGGCGGCACGGAGGCACAGTGGTTAGCAAGACTGCTTCACAGCTCCAGAGACGTGGGTTCATTTCCCGCCTCAGGCAGCTGTCTGTGTAGAGTTTGCAAATTCTCCCATTGTCTGCGTGGGTTTCCTCCTATTGCACCAAAATGTGCAGGTTAGGTGAATTGGCTATGCTAAATTGACCGTAGTGTTAGATGTAGGGGAATGGGTGGGTTGCTCTTTGGAGGGTCGGTGTGCACTTGTTAGGCTGAAGGACTTGTTTCTACACTATAAGTAATCTGAAGTTAAAGGACCAAGAGCAAGCAATCACACTTTAAAAGTGAAGTGTTTCTGGTTTAGTGAGAATTTGAGGATTGCTTTGTTTTAACTCATTGTGTGTTGGGGTCTGGAATGCACTTCCTGAGAGGGGAGATGTCACATTAGAAAATGCACAGTTGTGCACTTGAAATGCCATGAGATTCGCAGCTGTGGGTCTTGCGTCGGAAAATGGGGATAATGCAAACCGTGCTGTATTTCTGATGGTACAGAGTCTACGATCCTGTGAATGTATGTCTGTGAAAGGTCAATCACTGAGCAGCTTAAGATAGGAATTGATGGGTTTCTGAAGAATATATTATGAAGGCTGAACTTGTAATATCCTCTGAAAATGTGTCAATGACAAAATTAAGGGA
This sequence comes from Chiloscyllium plagiosum, assembly GCF_004010195.1. NCBI lineage: Eukaryota > Metazoa > Chordata > Chondrichthyes > Orectolobiformes > Hemiscylliidae > Chiloscyllium > Chiloscyllium plagiosum. The sequence goes on along the minus strand of NC_057736.1, from coordinate 50,691,567 downwards.
AAAAGGGGTGCAGTTGTCTTACAGTCTGATACCAGAGAATTTAGGACCTAGAAATGGAGCAACTATGGAGCAAATACTTCAGTTACATTTTCACAGAAGAAGACAAAACAAAAAAGAAAACTTCCGAGCAATACCAGAGAACTTGAGTCTGGTGAGAAAAAGGGAATAGAATCAATTTAGCAATGGAACAGTTTTAGACAAAGTACTGGAACTGAAAGTATTGGGCATAGAAAAAGTAAACAAAGATTTATGAAATGGGAATCGTATTTGAGAATGTGACTTTTAGTAAAATTATGGAGAAGTTATTAATGCAATACGATTGGATTTTCAGAATGATTTTTGATAAAGCGACAATCCCATTATGCAAATTCGAAAACTATAGGACTGGGGCTAATGTATGGTCATGGTTTTAGAATGGGAGAAATGACAGGAAATAGTGAGTTGGAATAAAACATTTTTTTCCAGAATAGAAGGCTTGGAGGATATAGCAAGGATGGGTGTTTTGGACCTAACGTTCCCAATACATATCGTGCATTTGGTTGAGGGGCTCAAATGCAATATTCGCAAGTCTGCTGATGGCACTCAACCATGTGGGATTGTGAGTGGATGAGCAGGATGTAAAAATAAAACCTCCAAGGTGATTGAGTCAAGTAAAGTGAATGGGGGAATAGGGGAGACGCGATGTTGTATATTTTGGAGGGACCAATAGAATGACAGCCTATCAATTGAACAGTGATTGGTTGAAAAATGTTGGTCTATAAAGGAACAAAAGCTGCATTTTGTTTCATTCTGCGCAGTTCTACGAGTTCAAGCACGGCAGTGAGTTCTCAAACCAGAAGTCCAAAACTGGGAATGGCACTGGCACGCTGACCTGTGTACACAGACTGAGCAAGTGGGTAGCTGTAACATTGAACAGGATCTGGATCTGCCAGCACACCAGCCACTGAAAGGAATATTGCAGTAGCAGAACGCAGTGAGAAAGATAAATGCTGCATTCACCTTCAGTTCAGGGGGATATGAGTCCAGGCGTACGGGTGTCTTACTGCAACTGTACAGGACCTTGGGAGACCCCCACCTTGAACATTGCACACTATATAAATGACAAATCTGATATTGAGGGTGTACACCGAAGGATGACCAGACTAATCTTTGAGATGATAGCCTTGTGGTGGGATCAAAGATTGGGGCGGCTGGGCCTGTATTCCATGGGGTTTAGGAAAATGAGTGGAGATTTCAGTGAAATATCTAAAACTCTGACAGGTTGAGACAGAATGTAAGAAGAGGTGATCATTCCCATGGCTGAGACATTAAAAACAAGGGACCACAGTATTAGGTATAGACAGGTCACTCTGCACTGAGATGAGAATAAATGTCTGCACTCAGAGAATTTCCCTGGTGAACCTGGGAAATTCTCTCCCACATCAGGCTGTGGAAGCCAAGACACCGCGTATAAATAAAGATTTGCAGACACGAAAGGGACAGGGAGAGAGCATGAGTATGATGTAAAGATAAGAATCAATTACCATTACAAGTTTTTCTCCAATATAGCGGTAGCTGTGTTCCTGTGGAAAATTGTGTTGTAGAAAATCGTGCAATATTAATAATGGGACCTATGGGAAAAGAGGGTAAGGGACGAATCCCCGAAAATAATCAGTGTAAACTATAAATGAAAGTTAGTCCAACACATACGCAAACGAGCACAGTCTAAGTAAATCTTTAAGTCACAATGAAATAGTGCTGTAAATGTGTCAACTTTCACTGACTACAGGAGTGTGACTTTCACCAAGCTCTTCACCAGAAAGCGTGCGGGGCTGACTGAACCACATGACGCCGATGCAGAATTCCACTTCTTCCAAAGATTCTCCCCCCGGTTTAAAATAAAATGATTTCTAAAAATAGCACACCATTCCGAGTTTCAGGCTCAGTTTCAATGCCTGCAGAGCGGATTGCATTCCTTTTTTAGCTTAACACACTGAGTGTGCATTTTAAAGACAGAAGATCCTGAGGCTGGGTTTTGTTGGTCAGCTGGTGCCTGGTAAGGAATTGCGTAACTGAATGGGAGATCCCTTTATAGAAACCGGTGCGCAATTCATGAAGTGTATTGCAGCCAAAGTGTATTTAATTAACACATGTTATTGGATAAGGGCCTGTATATTAAATGGCGTATAAAATTGATAGACTGAAGGGATTCTGAAAGTACATTGAGAAGGAGATTGATGATTCCAATCAACATTGGACACAAGATAATTTTTTCCCAAACCCATATGTTAGATCTCGATATTTTATTCATTGTTTTTAAGTTCCACAAGCTGCCAGAGCATTAGCCTTGTCTCGATTCGCAATCCAGTGACATTTCCACAGCAACACAATCTCTACATGGGGACCTATCGGAAACTACATTGAGCAGCTTATTTCTGTGCTGCTTGACAGCTCTGTCAAAAATAACTCCCACCAATTTGACTTTCGTGATGGGTGTGAAGCGGGGGGGGGGGGATAAATGATCAGATTTCAATTATTCTCCTCTTAGGGGATGGGACATAGTTCAGTACTGTTCCACATTGCCAGAGAGATGTCAGCGTTGGAGCTGGAATGAAACAGGGATACGGCTTGTTGTGCAGCACAAGTCTTCAGCGCTATTAGAGGAATGGTGTCAAGGCCCATTGCCTTCGTCGTATCTACTGTATTCAGCTGTTTCTTTATGTCACGTACAGCGAATCGAATTGATTGAAGACTGGCATCTGTGATTCTGTGGACATCATGACGAGGGTGAGGTGGATTATCCATTCAGAACTTCTGACTGAGGATGGTGCAGATACTACATCCTTGTC
>NC_057736.1:50659798-50688157 GCF_004010195.1 Chiloscyllium plagiosum | reverse complement strand
ATCTGTTCGTCTTGGGATCATTTCCCCCACTCCACCAGACGTTAGTCCTGCCGTTTGGAATATAGTCATTCAGGTGTGTTATCATTAACAGGTTGTCATCAGGCTTAGGTAGGTATAGTTCCGACCCTGGCATGTTAACCCACACTCGTCACTGAACCATAGATTGGCTTGAAGGTAATGGTAGACTGAGGGATTATCCAGTGAAAAAGTTACAGATTATGATTGCATAAAATTCTGCTTCGGCTGCTGCTGTGGTCGACAGCATCACATGATAACCCAGTTTTAGCTGAAATATCTACAATTCAATTCTACTGATTGTCCCCAGTTCAAACCGAGAACCATTCACCCAACAGCCCTGTACTCAGTGACCTAACTTGGTTTCTGATGCAGCAGTACTTCCATTTTCATATTCTCACCCTGCTGAAAGTCTCGCATTGGTACCACGCCTACAATTTGGTACTTTACTCAATCCATTTAAGGAATTAATCTGATTATTTTCCGTTCTATAATGCCATCTTCTGTGTTTGAAGTGAATGTGTTTTGAATCTGTTTTGCTCCCTGACCATAATTCAGAGCTCTGTCGTGTTAGGGATGCCAGCCTGATGCAGTTTCAGAGTGAATGAATTTGTACACCTTGCATTGTCGTTCAGTTCCCAGTGTAGGCCACTCCATGTTGGACAGGATGTTTGAGCAGCTTTGAAACACGTCTTTGGAACTTGTCCAAAAACAGAAATTGCTCAAGAAACTAAACAGGTCTGACAGCATCTTTTGGAATGAAAGCAAAGTTAAACTTTCAAATCAGTTACCCTTCTAAGAAAGCTCTCATTTTCTCCAGCAATTTTTTGTATTTTTGTTATAAGTATCCATAGTTATTTGATTAATTGAAAATTTGTGCTGTGCCTTTTCATTTCTGGACAAGCTCAGCTGGTCCTGCAGCATCAACAGAGACAGAGAAACAGAGTTGGCTTTGCAAGTCCAATGTGACACACCTTAAGAACTGAAAATGATTGGACAATGGGCTTTTTAATCCCTTGACCGAGGTGTGGGATGGATGAAAGGGAAAGGATGGTATGGCAAAAGATAAACTGGCTTTTAGCAGTGGTGAACGAGGAGATGATGTAAAATGAGTTTAAATTAAGATGTGAATGGGGGAAAGGTGTCTTCTCCATTGAGTGTAATAGAAAGAAGATACAACCACACAAGGTCACAGGGAGGCCAGGAGGTAGAATGTTGACCATGTGTATTAGAGAGGTCTGGGCAGGTATACGTATTTACTGTGGAGATCATCACCCCCTTTAGACAAATGAATTCAGGTGTTTGACTTCCTAATGGTATGAGTAAGAGTTTAGTGCTGTCTTCGTATTGTAATATGGGGAAAAAAGACACAATGAAATTTTGGGCTGAGTGCTGTTTACAAGTCGCTTTTAATATTGTTTCATATTTGCAGTGCTTACTTTAAAATGCTTGTTCTTGAAGTTATTATCAGATAGAGTGTAGGAGGTTGAGGAATGACATTATAGAAGTTTATAAAATAATTGGAGGAATGGATAGGGTGAATACCCAAGGTACCTTCCACAGGATAGGGCGGTCAAACAAAGAGGGTGTATCTTTCAGGTGAAAAGGGGAAGATTTAAAAGATACAAATGGGCGTTTTGACACAGACGGTGATGTGAGGTTGGAATGTGCTACCAGAGGAGGCGTGGTGGATGCAAGTACACCTACAACATTTCAAAGCCATTTGGACAAACGTATGAATGGGAAACATTCAGAGGCATATGAGCCAAGTGCATCAGTTGGAACTAGTTTTCTTTGGAAAACCTGATCAGCATGGGCAAGTTGGACCAAAGGGATTGTTTGTGCGCTATATGACTGTATAAATCTAGAAAGCGAGGAAAAAGTACAAAAAAAGGTATTATATACGTAAATTAGCAAGAAATATTAAAAACACAAGCATCACGAACTTCTCCGTGTATATATAACAAAAGCAAGTTCAAGATGAGTATGTCACCTTTGGTAGAAAGAAAGTCAGGAAAGTATATTTAGGACATTTGGAGGGTGTGACTGGGGAATTAGCTCAGGGCACAGGCATATAACTTATAAATGCATTTTACATCATTTCTCACGGGGAAGGCACTGCAAGTATTTCATTGATACAAACAAAATGGTAATAGGAGAGAAGTTCTTGAACAGTTTCTAACAAAAAGAACAAGTTTTTTTTAAAAGAGATAGACTAAGGGTAGGCAGGTCAGCAGTAATTCATAGCTAGTTTTAAATGAAGTGGTCAAAGAGTGTCTGGTGGCACTGTGTGAAATATTCCATTACTCTATGGATTACAGGCGTGTTCCAGCGAAACTGGAGACCCTCCAATATGGCGCCTGTCTTCAAGAAAGCACCGAGACTGTCGGTTACGGCAGCCAATGAAGAGGGTGCCGGTAAGTGGCGTTGAAATGCCCATCAGCCATGATTGAATGGCGGAGTCAATTCGATGAGCCGAATGGCCTTACTTCTACTCCTATTTCTTATGTTCTTATGAAAGCAGGAACCACTCAGCCTAACAATTATTGCTGGGAGTTTGCTGGTGTCTGTTATTCAGAAGGCAATTGCAGGGCGTTTCCAAAATTTTCACGCAGAGTCAGCGTGGTTTTGTGAAATGGAACCTATGGTTTGCCCAGTTAAATCGTGCAAAGTTTTTTTCTGCAGATCCCTGTGAATGGAACAAGCAAACTTGAAAAAGAGGATCTGATAGACACGAAGCTTTCCAGAGGTTTTTCACAAGTTATCACAAAATAAAGCTTCTTGCACTAGACAGAAGCTCACAGTATGACGGATAATATATTAGCATGGGATGAATTGGTTAACATATAGAAATCGGAGGTTCAGGATTCATTGACCTTTATAGTAAAGACGGATCTACTGGATTCGGCAGGACCTAATATACATCTGAGTTTGAGGATGACACTGAAAACCAAAAGCAGGTTGTTATATAATGAAGATGACTCCCAAAAACGAGCAGTACAAAGGAATTCGAGTGTTCCTATGTATGAACAATAACGTCAGCATGCTGATGCAGCAAATAACTAAGTTGGTACATTAGTCGGGTTCCTGGGATGAAAAGGTTGAATTATTGAGAACACCTGAAATGGTGAGGCGATTATTCACTGTGATTGAAATGAATGAGAGTGGTATTACTGAAATTTGCAAGATACAGTGCTGAGGTGTGAGAGTTTGACAGGTATATGTTGAGAACATGGTTCCCATTCTAGGGCAGACTCTTGAACTCGGGAACATAGATACAGAATAAGGGATATCGAAATTCACCTGAAAATCAACGAAATCTCTTCTTTCAGAAGGTCGTGAATGTCTGGAATTCCTTCGCCCAGAGCGTTGTGGGAGCTGGAACACCGCATGTATTTACAGACTGGGTGGATCTGTTTTTAACATATTAGCGATTTGAGGGATACAAGGGGTTAATAGGAAAGTGGAGTTGAGCCGTGGAGCTGATCAGCCATGTTCTCATTGAATAATAGTGCAGGCTTGAGAGGCCGAATAGCCTACTCCTGTTGCTTACGTCTCATGTTATGCATTTGGATAACTGGTTATTTTCCTGGAAGTCGTGTTGTACAATTTTACATTCAGGGAGAGTAGAGCATCTATTTCAGTTAACCCTGGGTGGGGTATGGGAGCTGTAATCACAGGCACTCTGGGTCTATTACATGAACCACATCTGAAGTGGAAGATACAGAGAGGGGAAGCCTGGAAAGAGGGATTGGCGGTTTGGTCAATTACTGACCCAGCCTGGATTTCCAAATACATTTCCGAAACTACACCTAACTATCGTCGTGGCCTCGATCTACTCCTTCGCAGCAGATCTAAAGGCCTGAATGGAACATCAGAACATCGGGCTCAGGGACATGAGTGGGCCATTCGGCCCTTTAACACTGCAAATATGGTCGTGGTTCATCTCATTGTGGTCCCAGATGCAATTTTCTCTCCATGTACCATTATCCCTGATTCAACTGTCTATGGAAAATCAGACGAAGCCAGCCTTGATATAATGTGAAGGTTCAGCTATCACAAACTTCAGGGAAAGAGAATTCCCACTTGAATTAAATCCCACTTTTTGAATTTCTCCTCATCACTGTTCTGTCTGAGATTTCTTTTCTAGTCCCACTCCTCCACTGTTCACAATACAGTTTAAATGTAGCCAGGTTGCTGATATATCTGATGACAAAAGTCTCAAACTGGATCAAGTTCAGTGATAGGAACCAGGCAGGCATATTTCTTTAGCCAGCCATATGTAACTAATATAACTAACGGAGGGGCATAGTGATCTGTGGTTAGCGTTGCTGCCTGACATCTCCAAGGAGCTGGGTTTCACTCCAAGTTCAGGCGACGCATTCTGTAGAGTTCGTACATTCTCTACATGTCTGTGTGGGTTTCCTGCCAGTGCTCTAGTTTCCTCCCACAGTACAAGGATGTGCAGCTTAGAGTCGATTTGCCGTGCTCGATTGCCCAAAGTGCCGAAGGATGTTTAGGTTGGTCGGTTAGTCATGGGAAATGCAGTGTTACATGGATACGGTAGGTTGAGAGGTCTGGGTGGGATGATTTTCGGTGGCTCAGTGTGAACTCGATTGGCAGAATATCCTCCGTCCGCACTATCGACTTTGTCAGACACTGACAACATGTTTGGATTATACAAATATCAAGTGGGTATCTACCTGATCCACTCTCCTCAAGGTTTTATATATTTCAATAAGATCAGAACTCATTCCAAGAGTAAGTTGTTAAAGCCTCCATGATATAAGCCCTTCATCCGTGGAAAACGTGAAGTTAAATATCTATGATCTCCTTCTAATGTAATTATATCCTTTCTCAGGTAAGGAGATAAAAATAATGTCACACCCCAAATGAATTTAATTTTTGCTGTCTCAGTGTTGTGAATCTTTGTAACTTTCTTCCTCGCAGAACACTAGAGGCAGGGATATTGGATATTTTTGAGGCACATACTGAAGGTTCATGAATAACAACAGAGTCAAGGATTGTCACGGAATGGGCAGTAATGTGCAGTGTTGGGAAAATACTGACAGTGGTACAAAATGACACTGCTCCAGAACATCCAGGAATATAAGGCAAAACCGAAATGATAACATTTTAAAATGCTAACCGTGAAATAATACAGTTCCAAATGACCATGGGGTTTCTCTGTCATTGGAGAGAGTGCAATCGAAATGGTTTCCACGCAATCGAGGGTCAGCACACATAGGGTGATGGGGTGAGGTTGAGAGAGCGCCCTTCATGGCAAACTCTGTATGTGTGGGGAATTGCACCTGCATTGCTGGCCTTCATCTGCATCACAATCCAGCCATACAGCCAACTGAGTGGGAGACTGCATTAACTGTTACAGACAGTGACAGTCACAGACGAGAATGACGAGAACGAGGGTAGGTCCGATCAAGGACAGTAGTGGGAGACTGTTGAGTACTTTTCTTCAGTATTTACGAACGAGAGGGACCGTATTGTTGAAGTGGAGAGTGTGAAACAGACTGATAAGCTAGAGGAGATACTTGTTAGGAAGGAAGATGTGTTGGACATTTTGAACAACTTGAGGATAGACAAGTTCCCTGGGCCTGACGGGATATATCTAGGATTATGTGGGAAGCAAGAGAGGAAATTTCAGTACCGGTGGCAATGATCTTTTCGTCTTCACTGTCAACGGGAGTGGTACCAGGGGACTGGAGAGTGGCGAATGTTGTGCCGCTGTTCAAAAAAAAGGGAATAGGGATAACCCCGGGATTTACAGGCCAGTTAGTCTTACTTCCGTGGTAGGCAAAGTAATGGAAAGGGTACTGAGGGATAGGATTTATGAGTATCTGGAAAGACATTGCTTGATTAGGGACAGCCAGCACGGATTTGTGAAGGGTAGATCTTGCCTTACAAGTCTTATTGAATTCTTTGAGAAGGTGACCAAGCATGTGGATGAGGGTAGAGCAGTGGATGTGGTATACATGGATTTTAGTAAGGCATTTGATCAGGTTCCCCATGGTAGGCTTATGCGGAAAGTCAGGAGGCATGGGATAGAGGGAAATGTGGTCAATTGGATAGAAATCTAGCTAACCAGTCGAAGTCAGAGAGTGGTTAGCTAGTTTTATATTCAGCCTGGAGCCCAGTTACAAGTGGAGTTCCGCAGGGATCAGTTCTGGGTCCTCTGCTGTTTGTAATTTTTATTAATGAATTAGATGAGGGAGTCGAAGGGTGGATCAGTAAATTTGCAGATGATACGAAGATTGGTGGAGCTGTGGATAGTGAGGAGGGCTGTTGTCGGCTGCAAAGGGACTTAGATATGATGCAGAGCTGGGCTGAGGAGTGGCAGATGGAGTTCAACCCTGCCAAGTGTGAGGTTGTCCATTTTGGAAAAACAAATAAGAATGCGGAATACAGGGTTAATGGTAGGGTTCTTAGTGAGGTGGAGGAACAGAGGGATCTTGGGGTCTATGTTCATAGATCTTTGAAAGTTGCCACTCAGGTGGATAGAGCTTGTAAGAAGGCGTATTATCGTTCATTAGCAGAGGGATTGAATTCAAGAGTCGTGAAGTGATGTTGCAAATATACAGGACTTTGGTTAGGCCACATTTGGAGTACTGTGTGCAGTTCTGGTCGCCTCACTTTAGGAAAGATGTGAATGCTTTGGAGAGGGTGCAGAGAAGATTTACCAGGATGTTGCCTGGAATGGAGAATAGGTCGTACGAGGACAGGTTGAGAGTGCCTTTTATCGTTGGAATGACGAAGGATGAGGGGTGACTTGATAGAGGTTTATAAGATGATCAGAGGAATAGAAGAGTAGACAGTCAGAAACTTTTTCCCTGGGTGCAACAGAGTGTTACAAGGGGACATAAATTTAAGCTGAAGGGTGGAAGGTATAGGGGAGATGTCAGAGGTGGGTTCTTTAACCAGAGATTGGTGGGGGAATGGAATGCGCTGCCTGTGGGAGTGGTAGAGTCAGAATCTTTGGTGACCTTTAAGCGGCAAGTGGATAGGTACATGGATGGGTGCTTAAGCTAGGACAAATGTTCGGCACAACATCGTGGGCCGAAGGGCCTGTTCTGTGCTGTCTTGTTCTATGTTCTATGTTCGAAAGGGCAGTAGAAACGTTCATAAGAAGGAGCAAGTTATAATTCAGATTACGGTCAAGCTAACGACTGAGGACAAAAACATTGTTTGCGAGAATTGGTATTTTTTAATAAGACGAGTCATTAGAAACTGTCTTTGGCTGATTACAAAAAGGTGATACAAGTGAAGTAATCAGGATTATTAATTGTGATATCAATTACCATAAAATGTTTGATTGGTCTGTGTAAACTGTGTTTACCATTGCATGAGAGTATAAAGCTGATGGAATATATTGTTAGGAGAGTCTGTCTCCAATGGAAATGCCCTCGAACAGGCGAATCTTGAAAACCAGGGTAAAAGAGCCTGATTGTTGTCTGGTCAGTGACTGGGATCCAAGTGATTGAATGACTGGAAGTTCCTATTACATGGAGATGAGAAGACCATCAGATCAGCCGCGATCTTATTCAATGTTAAAGCTCATTTGTAGGGCTGAATGGCCTCATGATGGATTTCAATGTACATGTCTACTCCTTATCATGATGTGTTACAAACTGGAGCATTGATATTTTTCTTATGATGGGAATTATTTGAAACATTATCTGGAACATTCCAGAATCGGAAGGAGAGAGAGAGAGAGAGAGAGAGAGAGAAAGAGTGGTGGAGCATGAGTCTTGTTCGGGGTTCAGTGCAATAACAGATATGCAGTGAGTATGAGGGAGCAGAGAGAATATGTGACCCTTATCATGACAGAGTGGGGACGGTTATTGATGTTTGTCTTGCATAGCTGGACATTTCTTCTGACCACAGATAATGCACTGAGCTGAGTGGTGAGCTCAGACCATGCTCGGTGGATTTGGTAGTTTGACCCCGTCTGGGAAGAGAATGAGAGAATGGTCCCCCTTTGTACTCGCCGATCCACTAAGACCTCCGTACCCCGTTGACAAACCGTCGTGGAATTGCCTGTGTCTGTCATGCTCGGAGTAAACTGTGCAGGGCAGATCCAATCTGACAAAGTTCAACTGCGTGCCCATTGGCTTTGGAAACGTTGCACCAGTGCCAGGGATTACGGAATATCAAGGGGTCTCCGGGCGATGGTGAGTACCTCCAGTCATGGTGGGTGGAACAATCAGGCCGGCACTGGGGCATGTGCCCGAAACGTCGAATCTACTGTTCCCTAGATGCTGCCTGACCTGCTGTGCTGTTCCAGCAATAAAGTTTCAGCTTTGATCTCCAGCGTCTGCAGACCTCACTTTCTCCCTGAACGAGAGGGACATCATAGGGTGGGGCGGATAGTTAATGAGGTGAGTTCCTTAAGATAGCACCAGGAAACTAGCTCGCCCGAGTGCAGATGACGCCTCTGTGAACTTCAATGAAAATTACACAAAGGTAAATTATTGTTAAGTTCAGCCCAATGAGTCATAGACTCTGTCGTGCCCAATCACAGCTACAGAGCTGCATAAATAATGCATTCAGGACTCCATCATCTGAACTCACACCAATATCCCATTCCCCCACCATTCATGGGAATACTGGCTCATGTTGCAGGATACAGTCGAAATATCTTCATTTCAGCTTTCTGAAACCTGCGATCTTCCATGAAATTGTCTCTCAATCTGCCTTTATCTTTTTTCCACAAATTATTTTGTTTATTGTTATTTAAACTGATTCATCTGCCATCTCTCTCTGGCAGTGATTTTCAAACCCACGACACCCCTTGTCATGCCACATTGGAGATGTGCAGCTGTAAATGGCTGGGAGTTGCACAGCCTGTCACTTCAAGTATGTGCTGCAAGATTCTCCACACGAGAAAGCGATCCAACACAGTGTTTCTGAGCAATGCACTGGGGTGGTGTACACAACTCTGCATGCTGGAAGCGTAACTGATCCTGGTTTACAGTTCAATGCACTGGGGTGATGTACACAGCTGTACATAATGGGAGGAGAGCTGCTCCAGGTTTACAGACTTATTCAGTGCACAGGTCCGCATACAAAACAGATACCTTGGCCACATGCAAAGAGCAAGATACTGGTGCAGACTGCATATCACCCCATGGTGGACAGACCGTTTCGTTCGGGATTCTGAATCAACGCACCGGTGATGCCTTACTGCACCCCATGTTGGACAGATAGCGAGTGGACTGGTGTTCCATCCTGAACAGATTTCTGGGTTGTACTAAGCCTAGTCTGCACTGTGCTCCAATCTGAGCAGATACGTTATCTCGGCTTATACGTGTCTGGGCTGAAACTGGGAGGTGGATTGAATATCTGATATAATTACTGAGAGAGCTATCACTCCAACTCAGAGAATTCTGCTTTCAAAACCCGTATTTCTGCATCATGTCGTCTATTAAGTAATTATCCAATGAAAACGTGAATATCCGTCCTTCTTGCATTGGACCCGAGCAGACGCCACTCACAATACATGACAAAGGTAGTCTCGACCCACACGTTTTCTTACTTTATACGTAAATGTGAGGTGTTGTATGTCAGATACAATTTGATAAGACAAAGCATGTGACATTAAGCAAAACACAATCTATTGAAAGACAGTCGACAAAATACAACAAATAAAACAATAGGAACTTGGAATAACTTAATTCTACTGGAAAATATAACAAGTCAGTATGTTTGGAAATTAGGAACAGCAAGGGAGCAGTCACCTCGTTAGGGGTTTACTACAGGCCCCCCAATAGCAGCAGGGAGATGGAAGAACGCATAGGTCGGCAAAGTTTGGAAAAGTGTGGACTTAGTCGGGTTGTTGTAATAGGTGACTTTAACTTTCCCAATATTGATTGGAACCTCCTTCGAGCAGAAGATTTGAAAGGAGCTGTTTTTGTAAGGTGTGTTCAGGAGGGTTTCCTAACTCAGTACGTTGTCAGGCCGACGAGGGGAGAGGCCACTCTCGACCTGAACGAGCCGAGGCATGCATCAGATCTTGTGGTGGGAGAGCATTTTGGTGCTAGTGACCCACAACTGCCTCACATTCTATATAGCTATGGAGAAGGAGAGGATTAGGCAGAATGGGAAGATATTTAATTGGGGAAGAGGAAACTATGATGCGATTAGACATGAGTTAGGAAGCATGGATTGGGAGCAATTGTTCCATGGTAAAGGTACTATAGACATGTGGAGACTGTTTAAGGAACAGTTGTTGCAAGTGATGAATAAACATGTCCCTCTGAGACAGACAAGAAGTGTTTAGATAAAGGAACCTTGGATGATGAGATCGGTGGAGCTTCTCGTCAAAAGGAAGAAGGTAGCTTACATAAGGTGGAGAGAGCTAGGGTCAAGCTCAGCTCTACAGGATTACAGGCAGGCGAGGAAGGAGCTCAAAAATGGTCTGAGGAGAGCCAGGAGGGGACACGAGAAAGGCTTGGCAGAACGGATTTGGGAGAACACAAAGGCATTTTACACGTATGTGAGGAATAAGGGAATGGTCAAAGAAAGAGTAGGGCCGATCAGGGATAGCACAGAGAATTTTTGTGTGGAGTCTGAGGAGGTGGAGGAAGCCCTATATGAGGGTTTTGCTTCTGTCTTTACGAAAGAAACGAACTTTGTCGTGAATGAAACCTTTGAAGAGCAGGTGTGCATGCTGGAATGGATGGAGATAGAGGAAGCTGATGTGCTGAAAATGTTGTCAAACATTAAGATTGACAAGTCGCCAGACCCGGACCAGATTTGTCCTCGGCTGCTTTGGGAAACGAGAAATGCAATTGCTTCGCCACTTGCGAAGATCTTTTCATCCTCGCTCTACACTGGAGTCATACCTGAAGACTGGAGAGGGGCAAATGTATTCCTCTCTTCAAGAAAGGAAATAGGGAAATCCCCGGCAATTACAGACCAGCAAGTCTCACGTCTGTCGTCTGCAAGGTGTTAGAAATGATTCTGAGGGATAGGATTTATGACCATCTGGAAGAGCATGACTTGATTAAATGCAGTCAACACGGCTTTCTGAGGGGCAGGTCATGCCTCACAAACCTTATCGAGTTCTTTGAGGATGTGACTAGAAAAGTTGATGAGGGTCGAGCTGTGGGATGTGGTGTCTGTGGACTTCAGCAAGGCATTTGGTAAGGTTCCCCATGGTAGGTTCATTCAGAAGGTCAGGAGGAATGTTATACAGGGGGCTTAGCTGTCTGAATACAGAATTTTCTGGCCAACAGAAGACAGCGAGTGGTAGTATATGGGAAATATTCTGCCTGGCAGTCGGTGGTGAGTGGTGTTCCACAGGAATCCGTCCTTGGGCCTCGACTGTTCGTAATTTTTACTAATGAGTTGGATGAGGGGATTGAAGGATGGGTCAGCAAGTTGCAGACGACACAAAGATTGGAGGTGTAATTGACAGTATAGAAGGCTGTTGTACGCTGCAGCGGGACATTGTTCGGATGCAGAGATGGGCTGAGAGGTGGCAGATGGAGTTCAACCTGGATAAATGCGAGGTGATGCATTCTGGAAGGTCGAATTTGAAAGCTAAGTACAGGATTAAGGATAGGATTCTTGACAGTGTGGAGAAACAGAGGGATCTTGGTGTGCAGGTACATAGATCGTTTAAATGGCCACCCAAATGTACAGGGTTGATAAGAAAGCATATGGTGTTTTGGCTTTCATTAGCAAGGGGATTGTGTTTAAGAGTCGTGAGATCTTGTTGCAGCTCTATAAAACTTTGGTTAGACCACACTTGGAATACTGACTCCAGTTCTGGTCGCCCTATTATAGGAAAGATGTGGATGCTGTGGAGAGGGTTCAGAGGAGGTTTACCAGGATGCTGCCTGGACCGGAGGGCTTATCTTATGAAGACAGGTTGACTGAGCGCGGATATTTTTCATTGGAGAAAAGGAGGAGGAGATGGGACCTAATTGATTTATACAAGATAATGAGAGGCATAGATAGAGTGAATAGCCAGAGACTATTTCCCGGGCCAGAAATGACTAACACGAGGGGTCATAGTTTTAAGCAGGTTGGAGGAAAGTATAGAGGGGATGTCAGAGGCGGGTTCGTTACACAGAGAGTTGTGAGAGCATGGAATGCGTTGCCAGCAGCAGTTGTGGAAGCAAGGTCATTGGGGACATTTAAGAGACTACTGAACATGCATGTGGTCACAGACATTTGAAGGTGCATACATGAGGATCAATGGTCGGCAAAACATCGTGGGCTGAAGGGCCTGTTCTGTGCTGTACTGTTCTATGTTCTATGTTCTATGTAATAATGGATTATTTAACTACTAAGCAGTAACTGCTTCAATATGGTAACATCCTAGAAACACACGCTTGTCGAAAACAAACTCAGGAAGCAGTTTGTCTCACATGCAGTTCTCCAATCCAGGAGGAAGGAACATCAAAAACTATTCTGAGAGAAATCTCAGTGAGACAGTGAAGCTGCTGGGAGACATTTGCTGCCTTCCAACCCTGCTGAGACCCCAGCACTTCATGGCGAAAGGTAAAACGAAGAATCCAGCTTGTGTGAGAGTTTGAACATTACTCCACAGGACCAGGCCACGGCTGCAAGGACCACAAGGAATGGACAGAATCTACACCATCCATGGCAGTGTAGGAGCCTCTCACAAATGCCTAAACACACCTAAGCAGTGAAATAATGGTCATATAAATATCAAAATTAAACACAAATAAATAAAACGAAAGGATGCCCCAGGTCTGGTGTTCAGACACAGACTGCCTCGGGAGCCCAGCACCTTCCATCTTGCGAAAACACAGTAGAATCATCGTGCGAGTAAAGAGAAAGCATCATCTCTCCCCATCACCTTCGACTTGGGAATTGAACCATTCACCCATAGGTCAGCAATGTCAACACCCAACCCAGACCAAGTATTATTGTGACATATAAGTGATGTAGTGGAATGGGCTAATTGGAGTTGTTTGTTCAGTGATTATGATTGATGTCAGTCTCCGTGAACCCTAATTATTTCACTGGAGTGTTTGCCTCATCCAAAGTTAAGGGGCTTCTTTGAACCTGTTATCATGGAGTATCAGGAGCAGCTTCATCCTCAACATGATACGATGCAGTAGCTCCAGTGAGGTAGAGGAAGAGACTTTTCGAACAACAGACTGAAATGTTCCAGCAGTGGATCCAAATTTGAGAATAGACCGAAATGTTACAACAATGAATCAGAATGCTGTGGTTCTTTTCGCCGAGCTGGAAGTTTTTGTTGCAAACGTTTCGTTCCCTGTCTAGGTGACATCGTCAGTGCTTCGGAGCCTCCTGTGAAGCGCTTCTGTTGTGTTTCCTCAGCCATTTATTGTGGCCTGTCCCTGCCACTTCCGGTTGTCAGTTTCAGCTGTCCGCTGTAGTGGCCGGTATATTGGGTCCAGGTTTATGTGTTTGTTGATGGAGTTTGTGGATGAGTGAACGAGCACCCGAGCTACAAATCTTCTCACAAACTTTGAATGGATCAGAATCTGAGAACATTAGACTGTAATGTTCCAACATTGGATCAGAATATGAGAGCAATAGTCTGGAATGTTCCAACAATGGATCAAAATCTGAGAAAATTAGTCTGGAATGTTCCAACAATCGACCTGAACCTGAGAACATTAGACGGTAATGTTACAACAATGGACAGGAGTTTATCATCGGGTATTTACCATCTTTCTCAGGATTGTTCATGGTTAGAGTTACAAATAGAAGCCGTATTGATAATTATTAGGCTGGATACTATCCCAACTTTGCTATTTTTGGTGTTCCTGTTAATTCACTCCCTGTCAATTCTATAAACTCTGGTGAAGATTATTGCTATTTCTATCATTTATATTCGGCAAAGATGTAAACTATTAGCTTCAGATTCAGACACAAACTTCATTTGCTTTCCATGAATTTCAGACTCCTCACTCATAAGCATCTAAGACAGAACAATACTACTGAGAACCTTGAGTGTGCCTTTTGCCCTGAAATGTTTTATGTATCTCTATTCTCTCTTGTCACCAAACCTGACTCCATCCACTTCGATAATATCCTCAGTCTCCAGCTCTGCCTCTGTGCTGTTGCTAAATTAACCATCATCTACCACTTTAGTTAAAGACAGATTTTACGGCTCCAGTTCCCTTCTGATCACTCTTCCAGTTACAAATATTTTGACGACAAACTTGTTCTCGTTATTACAGTTAATTCATAATAGGAACTCTTCATCAGAATAATGATGCCACTGGACGTGAAATTCAGAGGCACAGGTTATGATCGAAAGACATTATTTGAAATCTTACCACAGCCGATGACAGAGATTAAATTCGAAAGACAATAAATGAAATGAAATCGAATTTCACTCAAACCAAGCAGAAGCCATCAGGATTTATTTTATTATTTCACTGGTAGCCTTTGGTGAAGAAACTTAATATTATTGTCCAGTCTGAACTCAGTGTGACTTCAGACCCACAACAAAATGGTTGGCTCCATATTGTCTTGAGAAATGCCTGCGTGGTCAAGGGAAATTAATGATGGAGAACAAATGCTGCCCTTGCCAGTGATGCTGACATCGCGGGAAGCAATGACATTAAACGTGAAATAAACCAAGGAACTATGGATGCGGGAGATCTGGAATAAATTTCTACAAAGTCTGAAAATGTTGGAGAATCTTGGCAGGCATGGAAGACTCTGTCAGGAGGAAAACTGGTAATATTTCGAGTCTAGCGATCCTGTATCGAAACTGAATGCTACTGGGAAATAATATTGCTTTTGCTGATATCAGGGACGGTTGGATTTGAGGTGGGGGTGTGGGGAGTGAAGGTTTGAATTGAATGGATGGAGGAATGGCCATAAAGAGAGAGAGAGAGTGAGAGTGAGTGAGAGAGCTAGAGAGAGAAAGAAAGATAGAGAGGAAAAGGTAAAGCAAACAAAGGGATTGCTAATGATGAAATGGAAAGGAAATAGAATGGGATGTTATTGTAACATTCCCGCCTTTCCTTATTCCTGAATATCACACCTATTTCGGTATGTCCCTGTTTAAAGTGATGTATGTTCCCTCGATCTATCTTCTCTGCGTCTGATGATCAACTTAATCGGAAATACTGGTGCTGGCCTTATATTTGCTGAGGTACAGGGACATGTAACAATACAATGCCAACCGATTCTTTGGAGAGAGGAGCTGTTACTGTGGGAATGTGCAGAAATGTAACGTCTTTCTCAGCCAGGAAGAGAAACTGAGGAGAGGGAGGCATTTTCAACACTGAAAGGGTGCATCATGGGTGTGGAGATTTGACTTGCTCCTGTCAAAAAATAAAATCAATGGAGGCTCTGTGGATGCCTATCTCGGGTGTGTGTTGTCAGCTGCTGGGTTCAGGGAGACCCGAGGGTCTCGTAAGCCCACGCTGGACACTGCATTTACAGAGTATCTGTGTCCATGTCAAACAAATGGAGGTGAGACTACACAGAAGGGAAGCCCTGTAAACAGGGTGGAGCAGGGCGTTGCATTATCCTCACTGGGATTTCCTGGAATATTTGTCTTAACTGCACCAAATACAAGTGTCAAGTGTGAAACCAGTTTGTTGAAAAAGTCAGGCATTCATTCAGCTGCGTCCCCTCCTTCAGAATAACCTGTAGCCTCATCCCAGTGACAGGAATGTGTTAACACTCACCATGAAGTTAACTGGATTGATAATGGAACTTTCCAGGCTGGAGTGGGTGACATACGCTCTATCTCCGGAGTGCAGTCCGCCGATGTTCACTCGCTGACCGAAGCCATCTGCCTGCTGAGAGGGAAGCATTGGCTCTGTCTCCATAGAGGAAAGTACATAGAAAACTTGGAAACAGAATAACGTGCGTAAAAGAGGAACTGCAGGAAATTAGAATTAACAAAAAGTATGTCTTCGAAAGTGTCATTGAACTGAAAGTTGGCAATATGCTGCATCTGATGAGCAGCATTCCAGAGTACTGAGGAGTTGCCACCAGAGCTATTGAAAGATTTACTGATTATTCTTCAAAGCTGATTAGATTCTGGAAAGGATCCTGCAGACTGGAATGTAGCTTTTGTAAACCTAAATATTTAAAACAGTACCGAGAGGAAAAACAGAAAAGTAGATAGTGGATAGCTTGATATCAGCTGTGAGAAGAAAAAACATTGCTATCCAAGTGTCCAGTTGTCACATTCCTTATAAAATGTTCCAATTATATGATTTGGTAGATTCGGCCTAGATTCAGGGAAGGCAAACGATCTTTGATAAACCTGCTATAGTTTTGTTGAAATTGTCTGTTGTGACATCGACAATTGGGAACGAATGGATGTGGTGCATTTGAAATTTCAGGAGACGTTTGTCATATTTGAAAAGAGGTGATTGGGGAATGTTAAATTCCATGGGCATGTATTTGTGGAATATGTACCACATGGATTAAAAATTGTAGAACGGAGGCAATGAAGGGAGTAATTCTTTTCTGGACTGAAGGCTTGTGGGTATCAGAAGGATCAGTCTTTGGCAATATCTGTTCACTAGGTATAAAAATGATTCGGATGCGAACAACAATGTCATCCTTCTCTTTATGTTTATTAAATGATGAGAGGTTGGGAAGTACTGTTGATTGAAGGGCTGGATGTCCCTGGCCGAAAAAGTAATGATTTCTCTGTCAACGAGAGTGTACAAAGGAGTTTCACCAGACTAAACCCTGACCTGATGTTATCATGAGGAGAGAGTGCAGTAACTATGTGTTTAATCTGTGGCACTGTGAGAGAATGAGAAATTGAAACGTGATGGTAATGGATGGACACTCATGATGTCCCAAACAGCTTAACAGAGTGAACATTCCATACTTTTTGCAGGATGCTTGATTCCCGATGTTTATGTACGTATGCAGAGCCCCTTGTCTATTGACACAGAGGTACAGGCTCTGAATGAACTCTGAAGACTTTAATGTACAGTAACTGTGTGCCCTGCACTCAACGTTACATTGTACACAACCCTGTCAGCAGCCACGATAACTTCATTCTGAAACGGTTAGCCATTCCCCACCAGCATCAAACCTCCGTAGAGACCATGAGTCTGCCTTCTTGGAGATTGAAGACACCTTGGGGAATGGTTAAAAGATTGGCTTCATACCTACTGTCAGAAAACCATGTTAAAGTAACACATATATAACACATACTTTTCTTCAGTATTTACAAATGAGAGGGACCGTCTTGTTGAAGAGGAGAGTGTGAAACGCACTGGTAAGTTAGAAGAGATATAAGTTAGGAAGGAAGATGTGTTGGGCATTTTGAAAAACATGAGGATAGACAAGTCCACCGGCCTGACGGGATATATCCTAGGATTATGTGAGAAGCAAGAGATGAAATTGCAGAGCCGTTGGCAATGATCTTTTCGTCTTCACTATCAATGGGGGTGGTACCAGGGGACTGGAGAGTGGCGAATGTTGTGCCCCTGTTCAAAAAAGGGAATAGGGATAACCCCGGGAATTACAGGCCAGTTAGTCTTACTTCGGTGGTAGGCAAAGTAATGGAAAGGGGATTGAGGGATAGGATTTATGAGTATCTGGAAAGACACTGCTTCATTAGGGATAGCCAGCACGGATTTGTGAGGGGCAGGTCTTGCCTTACAAGTCTTAATGAATTCTTTGAGGAGGTGACCAAGCATGTGGATGAGGGTAGAGGGGTGGATGTAGTATACATGGATTTTAGTAAGGCAGTTGATAAGGTTCCCTATGGTAGGCTTATGCGGAAAGTCAGGAGGCATGGGATAGAGGGACATTTGGCCAGTTTGATAGAAATCTGGCTAACCGGTCGAAGTCAGAGAGTGGTGGTAGATGGTAAATATTCAGCCTGGAGCCCAGTTACAAGTGGAATTCTGCAGCGATCCGTTCTGGGTCCTCAGCTGTTTGTAATCTTCATTAATGCCTTGGAAGAGGGAGTCGAAGGGTGGGTCAGTAAATTTGCAGATGATACGAAGATTGGTGGTGTTGTGGATAGTGAGGAGGGCTGTTGTCGGCTGCAAAGGGACTTAGATATGATGCAGAGCTGGGCTGAGGAGTGGCAGATGGAGTTCAACCCTGTCAAGTGTGAGGTTGTCCATTTTGGAAGGACAAATAAGAATGTGGAATACAGGGTTAACGGTAGGGTTCTTAGTGAGGTGGAGGAACAGAGGGATCTTGGGGTCTGTGTTCATAGATTTTTGAAAGTTGCCAATCAGGTGGATAGAGCTTGTAAGAAGGCCTAAGGTGCATTAGCGATCATTCGCAGAGGGATTGAATTCAAGAGTCGTGAAGGGATGTTGCAGCTGTACAGGACCTTGGTAAGATCACATTTGGAGTACTGTGTGCAGTTCTGGTCGCCTCACTTTCGGAAATATGTGGAAGCTTTGGAGACGGTGCAGAGAAGATTTACCAGGATGTTGCCTGGAATGGAGAATAGGTCGTACGAGGATAGGTTGAGAGTGTTAGGCCTTTTCTCATTGGAACGGCGAAGGATGAGGGGTGACTTGATAGAGGTTTATAAGATGATCAGAGGAATAGGTCATCTTATAAAGTTAAGTTGAAGGGTGGAAGGTATAGGGGGATGTCAGGGGTAGGTTCTTTACCCAGAGAGTGGTGGGGTCATGGCATGCGCTGCCTGTGGGAGTGCCAGAGTCAGAAACATTGGTGACCTTTAAGCGGCAATTGGATAGGTACATGGATGTGTGCTTAAGCTAGGACAAATGTTCGGCACAACATCTTGGGCCGAATGGCCTGTTCTGTGCTGTATTGTTCTATGTTCTATATGTACTATGGGTAATGAAGGCACAACGCACAAGATGGTTCAGTCTATCTGTCAATCTGTGAAACTAGATTGAGGTGCAAAATGAAATACTTCTTTTACTGTGGAAACGTAGAGTGCTTTTACATGAATGTTAACCAGACTTTAACAGTACAATGTTGAATGTTGCCCAGGTTTTGTTGCAAATGGACACAGATTACTTCATGAGCTGTGGCGGGCAAATTGTTCCGATTATTGTGTGATCCTCAGTGAACATCCCCACTTCGGATCGGTATGGTCTCAATCGGCTTAATGGCCTGGTTCAACACTGCAGGGACTCCCCACTGGAAAATTCAGGATGCCTGGGCTGAGGGACCAACGCTGAGCATCTGCTGCAGTAATGTCCCACGGCTGAGATGATTGATGCCCACCGATTATAAACATCTTCCTTTGTGCTATGAATGACTCCAACCAGTGAGGAGGTCACAATAGATTCTCATTAAGTGTGATTTTTCTAAAGCTCCTTGATGTCATCTTCAATTTAATACTGCTTTGAGTTCAGTGTTAGTCTCTCTTACCTGACACCCTGTAGTCCCTCTTTTGTTCAAGTTAATAGGTCATGGTGTAGAAACAGATAATGTTTGCCAGGAATTCTCTTGCACAGAGTGTTAGAGGATCTAGATTACTGAAAGAGACGAAGGGTGTCACGCAGTGATTGTTTCTGGGACCTCTGCTTTTGTGATTTTTATAAGTTACTTGGAAAAGGAAGTGCAAAGGTGGGTTAATAAGGTTGCCTACGACACGAAGGTTTATTAAGTGCTATCTTGATTGGCGGGCTGTTGTATGTTGCAAAGGGACATTGACAGGATGCATAACTTTTCTGATGATTGGCAGAAAGAGGTTAACCTGGAAAAGTGTGAGGTCATTCTCTTGACAAGCTCGAATGTGAATGCAGTTTACAGGGTTAAAGAAAGGATTCTTGGCAGTGTAGAGGAACAGAGATATCCCTCGAAGTTATATGAGATTACTTACAGTGTGGAAACAGGCGCTTCAGCCCAACAAGTCCACACCGACCCTCCGCAAAGCAACCCACCCAGACCCATTCCCCTACATTTAGCCCTTCACCTAATACTACGGGCAATTTAGCATGGCCAATTCACCTAACCTGCCCATTTTTGGACTGTGGGAGAAAACCAGAGCACCCGGAGGAAACCCCCACAGACACGGTGCGAATGTGCAAACTCCACACAGACAGTTGTCTGAGGCTGGAATTGAACGCGGGTCTCTAGCACTGTAAGGTAGCAATGCTAACCACTGTGCCAGCGTGCCACCCGCAACGTTTCATGGTTGTTAAGAAAGCGGGTGCTGTGTTGGCTTTCATTAACAGGGAGATTGAGTTTAAGAGCCGCGAGGCTATGCTGCAGTTCTATGGAGCCCTGGTTCGACCACACTTTGAATATTGTGTTCAGTTCTTATCGCCACTTTGTAGGAAGGATGTGGGAGCTTTAGAAAGGGTGTAGAGGAAATTTACCAGGATGCTGTCTGGACTGGAAGGTAGGTTTTATGAAGAACGTCTAACGGAGGTAGGGCCTTTCTCATTGGAAGGAAATGGATGAGAAGTGACTTGATAGAGATGTACAAGATGTTGAGAGATTATAGATACAGTGGGTAGCCAGGGACTTTGTTCCTCGGGCAGAAATGTCTATCTCGAAGCAGCATAATTTGAAAAAAAGTTTTATGGGAGATGTCAGAGGTAGGTTCTTTACACAAAGAGTGGCGGATGTGTGGAATGCACTGCCAGCAGTGCTAGTAAAGTCAGATACAAGAGGGACATGTAAGTAACTCTTGGATAAGCCCATGGAAGATAATGCAATGAAGGGTATGTAGGTTAGTCTGAGCTTAGAGTCGGATAAAAGGTGAGCACAACATCGAGGACCAAAGGGCCCGTCCTGTGCTCTACTGTTCTATGATCTATGAAAGTATTAAAAGAGGGGGTAAATGGATGCTGACCTGTCAGAGGGTTGATGGCTATGAAGAATTGGGTATGAAAGAGTATTTGAGACCGACAGCAGATCAGGCATGATCTTAGTGAAGGGCAAGGCAGGTTTGGCGGGGGTGGTGAACGACCTGCTCCTGTTTCTGATATTCTCACATTCTGTTATTGGAAAATTAGTGCTTATTATTTTCCTGGAATTTCAGTTATTGAATGTTGCAGTCAGGGAGGCCAGAGAATTTTCGGAGCCAGCTCCAGGTGAGGTAGGGTGCTGCCTTCACAGTGATTCTGGGTCTACAAAATGACTAACAAATGAAGCACAAGTTGCAGCAAGGGGAAGCTCTGTTAAAAAAAAAGTTAAATAGCCTCTTTTATACGCAGTCTGGGTTTTTCAATTATATTTTCCATATCTCCCAAACCGTGTTTGACAGTCATGAGGGACTGATTAGTCTCCTCTGTTTCTGTGCACCAGGCTATACACATAAGTGGTCTTCAACTGCTCCTGTTTAGCAGGTCTGAGATCTGAATAGAACTCAAAAACATGTGACTGAGGAGCAGGAGTGGGTCATTGGACACTTTGAGCCTTCTCCACCAGTCACTAAGATTGTGGTTGACCAGATTGTGGTCTCAACCCACTTTCCTGTCTGTATTCCATTATCCGTAACTCACTTCTCTGTAAAATAGTTAACTACTGCATAATCAAATAAATGTAAACATATAGGCACCTCAAACTTCGGGGGAAGAGAATTCCCAGTCGAAAGGACCTTTTTTAGAATTTCTCCTCATTCCTCTGATAGAAACAGAGAGTCATACAGCATGGAACAAATCCTTTATGCAAGCTTTCCCATGCTGACCGGGTATCTGATCTCGTCCCATTTGCCATAATGTGGTCCATATCCCTCTGAATCATTCATATTTATGCATCTATATATTTTACATGTGTATTTGTAGTCGCTTTCACATTTTTTCTGACAGCACTTTCCGTAACCTTTCCTGAAGAAGGGCGTATGCCCAAAACGTCGATTCTCCTGCTCCTTTGTTGCTCCCTGACCTGCTGCGCTTTTTCAGCAACACATTTTTAAGCTCTGATCTCCAGCATCTGCAGTCCTCACTTTCTCCTTTCCAAAACCGCACCAACTTCTGTGTGAAAACCCCTCAGATCCATTCTAAATCTTTCCCCTCTCACATTCAACCACTGCTGTCCAGTCTGGATTCCCCTACCCTGGGAAAAAGACCTTGGCCATTCATACAATCTCTGCCTCTCAGGATTTTTCAAGCACTTTCATGTCACCCCTCAGCTTCCAACAGTCCAGGGAAAAAGAAGTCACAACCTGTTCACCCTCTCCCTGAAGCTCAAACTGTCCAATACCGGAAAATGCTTATAAATCTTTATTGCGCACTCTCAATATCCTCCCATCAGCAGAGCCAACTGACTTGAACGCAGTGTTCTTGAAGTGACCTCACCAGTGACCTATACAGGCACAACATGCCACACCAACTCCGGTACTCAATGTTCTGACCGATTAAGGCAAGCATGGCAAACGTATTATTTACCACTCTGTCTACCAGCAATTCCACTTTCAAGGAACTATGAACCTGCACCCGTAGGTCTCTTTGTTCAGCAACATTTCCTCGGGTACTACGCTGCTTCAACTTATCAATATACAAAACCTCACAAATATCTAAATTAAACTATATCGGCCAGTCCTTGGGTCTTTGATGATCAACAGTGCTGTTGTACTCTGAGATGGTCTCCTTCACTGTCCACTGCTTTTTTTTATGTTAACTGTAAACCTAATAGCCATGTCTACGATATTCACATCCAAATCATTTATATATGACGAAAAGCAGTTAACTCAGGCAATTATGTATCAAATCGGTTAGCTTTCCCGGGATTCCATGTTACCTAACCTTAATAATTTGTCTACATTGAGGAAGCTCAGAAAACGCCTTGCCGAAGACTGTATAATCAATATATACCACAGCGCCTTCTTCAATTTTCTTTGTCGCCTCTTCAAAATACTCAATCACGTTAATGAGACATGACTTCCATCTCACAAGTCCATGTTGAATGCACTGGGGTTTACAGATCAATGCGCTGGGGCGCTGTACACAGCTCTACATGCTAGGAGGGTAACTGCTCTTGGATTCCAGATCAATGCACTCGAGTGGTGTACTCTGCTCTACATGTTGGGATGTTAACTTCATCTGGTTTACAGTTCAGTGCCCTGTGGTGGTGTACAGAGTTGGGAGGGAAACTGCTCCTGGTTTGCAGATCAGCGCACTGGATCCTTGTATAAAGCTTTACATGCGTGGAGGGTAAATAATCCTGTTTTGTAGATCAATGGAAATGCGGTTTACACAGCTTTACATGCTGAGAGGATAACTGTTCCTGGTTTACAGATCAGTGCACTGGAGTGTTGTACACAGCTGAACATGCTGGGAGGTTAACAGCACCTGTTTTACAGCTCAGCGCACTGTGTTGGTGTACACAGCTCTACATGCCGAGATGTTAAATGCTTCAGGTTTGCAGATCAATGTAGTGACTTGGTGTACATAACTCCATGCAGGGATTGTAACTGCATATTGTTTTCAGTTCAATGAACTGGGGTCGTGTACATAGCTATACATGCTGGAAGGGTTACAACTCCTGGATTACAATTCAATGAATTGTGCTGGTGTACACAGCTCTACATGTTGGAAGTTTAAGTGTTCCTGGTTTACTGGTCAATGCCTTGGGGCGTTATACTCAGCTCTGCATGCTGGGAGGGTAACTGCACTTGGTTTACAGATCAATGCACTAGGGTGGTGTGTAAAGCTCTACGTGCTCGGAGAGTAACTGCTCTTGTTTTACACTTCACTGCACTGGGGCGTTGTACACAGCTCTACATGCTGGGACTGTAACAGCTCCTGATTAACTGTTCAATGGACTGGGGTGGTCTACGCAGCTCTACATGCTGGGTGGGGAACTATTCCTCTTTTACAGTTCAAAGCAATGGTGCGTTGTAAACAGGTCTATATGCTTGCAGGGTATATGATCATGGATTACAGACCAATGCACTGGTGCGGTGTACACAGCACTACATGCTGTGATGTTGACTGCTCCTGGTTCACAGTTCATTGCTCTGTGGCGTTAAACACAGCTCTTCATTCTGGGAGAGTAAATGTTCCTGGTTTACAGTTCCATACGCCGAGTCATGGATGCAGCTCTACATGTTCAGAGGGTAACTGTTCCTGGTTTGCACTTCAATTAATTGCGCTGGAGTATACAGCTCTACATGCTGGGACTGTAACTGCTCCTGGTTGACAGTTCGATGGACACAGGTGGTGTACTCTGCTCTCTATGCCGCAAGGGTAAATGCTCCTGTTTCACAGTTCAATGCAGTGGAGCGTTGTACACAGGTCTATATGCTTGGAGGGTATATGATCACGGTTTACAGAACAATGCACTGGGGCGTTGTGCATGGCACGACATGCTGGGAAGTTAACTGCTCCTGATTTAAAGTTCAGTACACTGGGTGGTGTGCACAGCACTACATGCTGGGAGGTTGACTGCTTCTGGTTCACAGTTCATTGCTCTGGGGCGTTGAACACAGCTCTTCATTCTGGGAGGTTACCTGCTCCTGGTTCACAGTTCAATGCGCTGAGTGGAGTACACAGCTAAACATGCTGCGAGGTTACTGTTCCTGGTTTCCACGTCAATGAGCGACGCTGGCGTGTACAGCTCTACATGCAGGGAGGGTAAATGTTCCTCGTTTACTGGTCAATGCCTTGGTGCGTTGTATTCAGCTCTACATGCTTTGAGGATAATAGCTCCTAGTTTCCAATTCAATGCACTTGGGTGGTGTGCAAGGCTCTACGTGTTTGGAGCGTAGATGCTCCCATTTGACATTTCAATCATTGGGGCGTTGTACACAGCTGTACATGCTGGAGCTGCAACTGCTCCTGTTTAACATTTCAATACACTGGGGTGATCTACACATCTCAAAATGCTGGGAGGGTACTCTGCTCCTGTTTTACAGATCAATGCACTGGGGTGTTGTACACCGTTTTACATGTTCGGAGAGTATATGATCACGGTTTACAGATCAATGCACTGGGATGGTGTACACAACACGACATGCTGTAAAGTTAACTGCTCCTGGTTAAAGTTCAGTACACTTAGGTGGTGTACACAGCTCTATATGCTGGGAATATCACTGTTACTGCTTTCAGTTCAATTCACTTTGTGGTGAACACTGCGCTCGATGCTCGGAGTATCTCCTGGTTTAAAGTGCAATACACTGCGGGTTTGTACACAGGTCTTCATGCTGGGACTGTAACAGCTCCTGGTTAACAGTTCAAAGCACTGAATTGATCGACACAGCTCTACATGCTAGGAGGGTAACTGCTCCTGTTTTACAGATCAATGCATCGGTGCATTGCACACAGATCTATATGCTGGCAGGGTATATGATCATGGTTTACAGATCAATGCACTGGTGCGTTGTACAAAACAGGCAAAATCGACGTTTCGGGCAAAAGCCCTTCATCAGGAATAAAGGCAGAGAGCCTGAAACGTGGAGAGATAAGCTAGAGACTCTACACGTACAGCTCTACATGGGCGGAGGTTAACTGGTCCTGGCTTATGTATCAAGTCATTGGGATGGTGCACTCAGCCCTACATGCTGGGAGGGTAACTGCTCCTGGTTTACACTGCAGTTAACAATTGTACATGCTGGAAAGGTAAGTTTCCTCGTTTACTAGTGAATGCCTTGAGGCGTTGTATTCATCTCTACATGTGGGAAAGTAACTGCTCCTGGTTTCCAGTTCAATGCACTGGGGTGGTATGCAAAGCTCTACGTGCTCGGAGAGTAACTGCTCCTGGTTCACACTTCAATGCACTGGGTTGGTGTACACAGCTGTGCAGGCTGGGATTGCAAATGCTTCTGCTGTACAGTTCAATGCACAGGGAATGTGTGCACAGCTCGACATGCTGGGAGTGAAACAATTCTTTCTTTTTACATTTCGAGGTACTGGAGTCTTGTATAAAGCCCTCCATGCTGGGCGGATAACAGCACCCTGTTTATAATTCAATGCACTGTGGTTGTGTACACAGCTCTACATTCTGTGTGTGTAACTGCTCCTGGTTTACAGTTCAATACACCGTGGGGTCTACACAGCTCTACATGCCTAGAGGATAACTGCTCCTGGTTTAAAGTTAAAGCACCGAGGTCATGTACACAGGTTACATGATGGTCGGGTAACAGCTCCTCGTTGAGAATTCATTGCACTGCGGCTTTGTACATGCTGGGAGAGTAACTGCACTTGGTTTACAGATCGATGCACTGGGGTGGTGTGCAGAGCTCCACATGCTTGGAGGGTACGTGCTGCTGGTTAACAGTTCAGTGCACTTGGACGCTGTACACAGCTCTGCATGCTGGGAGGATATCTGCTCTTGGTTTATAGTTCAGTGCACTAGGGTGTACAACTCTACACGTACAGCTCTACATGGGCGGAGGTTAACTGGTCCTGGCTTATGTATCAAGTCATTGGGATGGTGCACTCAGCCCTACATGCTGGGAGGGTAACTGCTCCTGGTTTATAATTCAATTTGCTTGGGGTTTGTGCACAGCTCTATATGATGGGTGTGCAACTCTCCCTGGATTACAGATCATTTCGCTGAAGTGCTGTACACAGTTGTACATACTGAGACGGTAACTGCTCCTACATAGAACATAGACCATAGAACAATACAGCACAGAACAGGCCCTTCAGCCCACGATGTTGTGCCGAGCATTTGTCCTAGCTTAGTGCTCTGGCTTTAATGGTCAATGTCTTGAATGGGTTGTACTCAGCTCTAGATGCTGGGAGGGTAACTGTTCCTGTTTTACAGAACAATGCACTCGGGATTTGTACACAGGTCTACATGCTGGGAGGGTATATGATCACATTTTACAGATCAATGCACTTGGGCTTCTTACACAGCTCCCCATGCTGAGTGGGTAACTGCTCCTGGTTCACACTTCAATGCATTGGGTTGGTGTACACAGCTGTGCAGGCTGAGATTGCAAATGCTTCGGCTGTACAGTTCAATGCACAGGGAATGTGTGCACAGCTCTACATGCTGGGAGCGAAACAATTCTTTTTTTTTAACATATCAAGGTACTGGAGTCTTGTATAAAGCCCTCCATGCTGGGCGGATAACTGCACCCCGTTTAGAATTCAATGCACTGTGGTTGTGTACACAGCTCTACATTCTGTGTGTGTAACTGCTCCTGGTTTACAGTTCAATACACCGTGGGGTCTACACAGCTCTACATGCCTAGAGGATAACTGCTCCTGGTTTAAAGTTAAAGCACTGAGATCATGTACACAGGCTACATGATGGTCGGGTAACAGCTCCTGGTTGAGAATTCATTGCACTGCGGCTTTGTACATGCTGGGAGAGCAACTGCACTTGGTTTACAGATCGATGCACTGGAGTGGTGTGCAGAGCTCCACATGCTTGGAGGGTACGTGCTGCTGGTTAACAGTTCAGTGCACTTGGACGCTGTACACAGCTCTGCATGCTGGGAGGATATCTGCTCTTGGTTGACAGTTCAGTGCACGAGGGTGTACAACTCTAAACGTACAGCTCTACATGGGCGGAGGTTAACTGGTCCTGGCTTACGTATCAAGTCATTGGGATGGTGCACTCAGCTCTACCTGCTGGGAGGGTAACCGCTCCTGGTTTATAATTCAATTTGCTTGGGGTTTGTGCACAGCTCTATATGATGGGTATGTAACTCTCCCTGGATTACAGATCATTTCGCTGAAGTGCTGTCCACAGCTGTACATACTGAGACGGTAACTGCTCCTACATAGAACATAGAACAATACAGCACAGAACAGGCCCTTCGGCCCACGATGTTGTGCCGAACATTTGTCCTAGCTTAAACACCCATCCATGTACCTATCCACTTGCCGCTTAAAGGTCACCAAAGATTCTGACTCTACCACTCCCAAAGTCAGCGCATTCCATGCCCCCACCACTCTCTGGGTAAAGGACCCACCCCTGACATCTCCCCTATACCGTCCACCTTAAATTTATGTCCCCTTGTAACACTCTATTGTACCCGGGGAAACAGTTTCTGACTGTCTACTCTATCTATTCCTCTGATCATCTTATAAACCTCTATCAAGTCACCCCTCATCCTTCGCCGTTCCAATGAGAAAAGGCCTAGCACTCTCAACATATCCTCGTACGACCTATTCTCCGTTGCAGGCAACATCCTGGTAATTCTTCTCTGCACCCATTCCAAAGCTTCCACATCTTTCCTTAAATGAGGCGACCAGAACTGCACACAGTACTCCAAATGTGGCCTAACCAATGTCCTGTACAGTTGCAACATCACTTCACGACTCTTGAATTCAATCCCTCTGCGAATGAACGCTAATACACCATAGGCCTTCTTACAAGCTCTATCCACCTGAGTGGCAACATTCAAAGACCTATGAACATAGACCCCAAGATCCCTCTGCTCCTCCACCTCACTAAGAACCCTACCATTAACCCTGTATTCCGCATTCTTATTTGTACTTCCAAAATGGACAACCTCACACTTGGCAGGATTGAACT
>NC_057736.1:50651386-50659481 GCF_004010195.1 Chiloscyllium plagiosum | reverse complement strand
TGTAATTCCTGGGGTTATCCCTATTCCCTTTTTTGAACAGGGGCACAACATTCGCCACTCTCCAGTCCCTGGTACCACCTCCGTTGACAGTGAAGATGAAAAGATCATTGCTAACGGTACTGCAATTTCCTCTCTTGCTTCCCACATAATCCTAGGATATATCCCATCAGGCCCAGGGGACTTGTCTATTCTCAAGTTGTTCAAAATGTCCAACACATCTTCCTTCCTAACAAGTATCTCCTCTAGCTTATCAGTCCATTTCACACTCTCCTCTTCAACAATACGGTCCCTCTCATTCGTAAATACTGAAGAAAAGTACTCATTCAAGACCTCTCCTATCTCTTCCGACTCAATACACAGTCTCCCACTACTGTCCTTGATTGGACCTACTGGTTTACATTTCAATGCACTGAGATGTTGTACACAGTTCTACATGCTGCAAGTGTAACTGCTCCTGGTTTACACCTCAGCACACTGCGGTGGTGAACACAGCTCTACATACTGGCAGTGCAACTGCTCCTTCTTAACAGTTCAAAACACTGGCGTTGTGAAAGCAGCTCTACGTGAGGGTAACTGCACATGATTTACAGTTCAATTCACTGGGATGGTGTACAAAACTCTATATGCCGGGAAGGTAACTGCTCCTGGTTTACATTTCAAAGCCATGTGATGTTGTTTACAGCTCCACATGCTGAGGGTGGGGCGGAGGGTACTGTTCCTGGTTTACTGAGCAGTGCACTGCGTGGTTCTACGTAGCACTACATGCGGGGAGCGTAACTGTTCCTGATTTACAATTCAATGCACTGGGGTGACCGACATAGATCTGCATACAGTGAGGACAACTGCTCCTGACTTACATTTTAATACACTGGGATAGTGTACTCTGCTCTACATGCTGGGAGGATAACGGCGCCTGGTTTACACTTCAGTGCCCTGTGGTGATGTACAACGCTGGGAGGGCAACTGCTTCTGGTTTGCAGAAAATCGCACTGCGTCATTGTAAACAGCTCCACATGTTGGAAGGGTTAATGTCTCCTGGTTTACAGATCAATGCACTGAGGTGGTGTACATAACTCAACATGATAGGAATGTAACTGCTCCGGATTTACAGATCAATGAACTGGTGTGGTGTACTCAGGTCTACCTGCTGGGACAGTAACTGCTCTTGCTTTTCAGTTCAGTTCAATGGGGTGGTGTACACAGCTCTACATGCTGGGAAAGTAACTGCTCCTGAGTTACAGTTCAATGCACCTGGGTGGTGATCACTGCAGTCCACGTTGGGATGCAACTGCTCCTGGTTTACAGTTCAATGTATTTCGGGGTTGTACACAAATCGACATGATGGGAGATCAACTGCTCCTGGTTTACAGTACAATGCACATGGGTGGTGAACACAGCTCTATATGCTGGAAGGGCAACTACTCCTGGTAAACAGCGGGGTGGTGTAGACAGCTCTGCATCCAGGGAGACTAACTACTACAGGTTTACAGATCAATGCACTGGACAAATGTACACAGCTCTACATGCGGAGAGGGCAAATTTTCCAGTTCAAGTTCAATGCACTTGAGCTTTGCACACTACATGCTGAGAGGGTGACTGCCCCTGGTTTACAGTTCAAAGCACTGTGGTGGTGTACACAGTACTACATTCTGGGAGGGTAACTGCTCCTGGTTTGCAGATCAATCCACTGATGAGTTGTAGACAGCTCTACACGCAGGGATGGTAACTGCTCCTAGTTAAGAGTCCAATGCACTGCTGTGGTGTACACGGCTCTGCATGCTGATAGGGTAACTGTTCCACGTTTACAGTTCAATGCGCTGGGTTGCTGCACACAACTCTACATGCTGCGAGAGCAACTGCCCCCGGTTGACAGTTCAATGCACTGGGGCGTTGTACACATCTCTACATACGGGAAGGGTAATTGGTCCCGTTTTACAGATCAATGCACCTGGGGGTTGTGCACATTTCTGCATGCTAGGAGGAAAATGACACTGGTTTACAGATCAATGCATTGTGGTGGTGTTTGCAGTTCTTCATGCTTGCAGGATAACACTCGTGTTTGACAGCTCAAGGCACAGAGGTTTTCTACGCAGCTCTGCATCCTGAGTTGACAACTGCTCCTGGTTTACAGATTAATGCACTGCGACGTTATGCAAAGCTCTACATGCTGTGAAGTTAACTGCTACTGCTTTACAGATCAGCGCACAGGGGTGGTGTGGACAGCTCTGCATGCTAACTCGATAACTGCTCCTGGTTAGCAGTTCAGTGCACTGAGGTGGCGCACACAGCTCTACATGCTGGCTGGATAACTGTTCCTGGTTTGCAGTTCAATGTACTCTTGTGGTGTGCACAGCTCTGCATGCTGGGAGGGAAACTGTTATTGTTTTCCAGTTCAAAGAACTGCGGCGAGACACATAGCTCTATAGGCGAGGAAGGTAAATGCTCCAAATTTACACGTGAATGCACTGGTGTGTTGTACACGGCTCTGCATGCTGGGTGGGTAACATCTCATGTCTTACACTTCAAAGCACTGGAGTGGTGTACACAGCTCTACATTTTGGGACCACAACTATTCCTGGATTACTCATCGATGCACTAAGGTGATGTACACAGCTCTACATGCTGTGGGGGGTAACTGCTCCCGGTTGACAGTTCAACGCACTGGGAAAATATACACAGCTCTTCATTCTCTGAGGGTAACTGCTCCTGGTTTATGGTTCACTACATTGGGGCTTTGTGCAGATGGTGGGAGGATAACTGCTTCTGGATTACGCATCTATTCACTGGGATGCTGTACGCAGCTCCACATGATGGGATGCTACCTTCTCCTGCTTTAGAGCTCAATGAACGAGGGCGTTGAACACAGTTCAACATGCTGAAAGAGTAACCGCTCCTGGTTAACAGTTCAATGCACTTGGGTGTTGTACACAGCTCAACATCCGAGGAGGGTAATTGTTCCTGGTTTCCAGTTCCATTCACTGTTGTGGAGTACACAGCTTGACATGCTTTGAGGGAAACTGCGCCTCTTTTCCAATTCAATGCACTGTGGTGGTGCAGTCAGCTCGATATGCGAGGAGTGCAACTTCTCCAGTTTTATACTTCAATGCACTGGGATGGTGTACACAACCCTACTTGCTGGGAGCAGAATTATTCCTGGTTTAATGATCAATACACTAAGGTGGTGTACATGGCTCTACATGCTGGGAGGGTATCTGCTCCTGGTTTACGGTTCAAAGCCGTTGAGCGTTGTACAATACTCCTCATGCTGGATGATTCATTGGTCCTGTATTACAATTCACTGAGGTGGCATACACAGCTCTACATGCTGGGACGGTTTCTGCTCCTAGTTTACGTTTCCATGCACAAGGGCGTTGAACACAGTTCTACATATTAGAATGGTAACTGCTCTGGTTTACAGTTCAATGCACTAGGGTGTTGTACACAGGTCTACAGGCTAGGAGTATAACTGCTCCTGGTTTACAGAACAATGTGCTGGGGCGTTTTACACAGCTCCACATCCGAGGAGGGAATCTGCTACTTGTTTACAGTTTAATATACTGGGGTGATGTACACAGCTCTACATGCTGGGAGAGCAACTGTTCCTAGTTTACACTTCAATGTATTGGAGTGGTATGCACACCGCTCAGCGCTTGAAGTGTAACTGCTCCTGGTTTACTTTTCAATGCATTTGAGCGTTGTACAAAGCTCTGCATGCTGGGAGGAGAGCTTCTCCTGGTTTATCGTTCAAAGCACTGTGGTGTTCTAGACAGCTCTACATGCTCGGAGGGTAACTGCTCCTGGTTTACAGTTCAATGCACTGAGTTATTGTACACAGCTCGACATCCGAAGAGGGTAACTGCTCCTGATTTCCTGTTCAATGCACTGGGGTCGTTTACACAGTCCTACATGCTGGTAGGTTACCATCTCCTAGTTTAGACTTCAGTTGACTGGGGTGATGTACACAGTTCTACAAGCTGGCAGGGTAACTGCTCCAGTTTTACAGTTCAAGGCACTGAGGATCTGTCCACAACTCTGTATGTTGGGAGCGCAACTGCTCCTGGTTTACAATTCAGTACACTGTGGTGATGTACAACGCTCTACGTGCTGGCAGGGTATCTGCTGCTGGCTTATAGTTCAATGCACAGGGGTGCTGTACACAGCACTACATGCTGGGAGGGTAACAGTTGCAGGTTTGTAGTTCAATGCACTGTTGTACACAGCTGTACATGCTGGGAGTGTAACTACTCCTCATTTACAGGTCGCAGTATTCTTGTGGTGTACACTCCAGGGTAACTGCTCCAGTTTTACAGTTCAAGGCACTGAGGTTGTGTCCACAACTCCACATGTTGGGCAGGCAACTTCTCGTGGTTTACAGTTCAATGCACTGTGGCGTTGTACACAGCTCCAAATGGTGCAAAGTTAACTGCTTCTGGTTTACAGATCAGTACACTGGGTGGTGTACACAGCTCTTGATGCTGGCAGGGTAACTGCTCCTGGTTTGCAGTTCATTGCACTGCGGTGGCGTACCCAGATAGACATGCTGGGAGTGTCATTGCTCCTGCTTTGCAGTTCATTGCACTGCGGCATTGTACACAGATCTACATGCTGGGAGTGTAACTGCTCCAGAGTTACAAAACAATGAACTCGGGGTTTGTACACAGCAATGTTGCCATGTACACACCTCTACATGCTGGGAGGGTAACTGCTCCTCGATTACAGATCATAGCAATGTTGCCATGTACACACCTCTACATGCTGTGAGGTAACTGCTCCAGTTTTACAGTTCAGTGCAGTTGGAGTGGTGCACACAGCTCTAATTGCTGCGAAGTTAACAGCTCGTGGTTTACAGATCGGTACTCTGGGGTGGTGTAGACAACTCTAGACACCAGCAGTGTAACTGGTCCAGTTTTACAGTACAAGGCACTAAGGTTGTGTGCAGAAATCTACGTGTTGTGCTGGGCAACTGCTGATTTACAGTTCAATGCACTGTGATTAGATTAGGTTAGATTACTTAGTGTGGAAACAGGCCCATCGGCCCAGCAAGTCCACACTGACCCTCCGAAGAGCAACCCACCCAGACCTATTCGCCTACATTTACCCCAGGACCTAACACTGCGGGCAATTTAGCATGGCCAATTCACCTAACCTGCACATTTTTGGACTGTGGGATGAAACCGGAGCACCCAGAGAAAACCCATGCGGACACGTGGAGAATGTACAAACTCCACACAGACAGATACCAGAAGGTGGGAATTGAACCCGCGTCTCTGGCGCTGTGAGGCAGCAGTGCTAACCACTGTGCCACTGTGCTGCCTTGTGGTCTTGCACACGGCTATAACTGCTGCGAAGTTAACTGCTCCTAGTTTACAGGTCAGTGGGGTGTTGCGCACAGCTCGACATGCTGGGACGCTAACTGCTCCTGGTTTACAATTCAATGCCGTTGCGATGGTGCACACAGCTATGCATTCTAGGAAGTTAACTGTCTCCGGGTTTGCAATTCAATACATTGGGGCTTTGTGGACAGCTCTACGTGCTGGAGGTTAACTGCTCCTCGTTTACAGTTCAATGCATTTGGAGTGGTGCACACAGCTCTACATGTTGGCATGGTAACTGCTCCTGGTTTAAAGTTCAATGTACGGGGGCTTTATCCACAGTTCTACATACTGGGAGGTTAACTGCTCCTCGTTTGCAGTTCAATGCATTTGGAGTGGTGCACGCAGCTCTACATGTTGGCATGGTAACTGCTCCTCGTTTGCAGTTCAATGCACGTGGGTGGTGTACACAGTTCAATATGCTGGGAAGACAATGCGCCTGGTTTACATCTGAAAGCACTGTGTTGATGTACACAGCTCTACATGCCAGGATGGAAACTACTCCTGTTTTCCAGTTCAATGCACTGTGGTTATGCACACAGCTGTATATGCGAGGATGGTAACTGCTCCAGATTTACACTTGAATGCACTGGTGTGGTGTGCACAGCTCTGAATGCTGGGAGCGTAACATCTCCGACTGCACAGTTCAATGCAGTTAAGCGGTGTACACAGCTATGAATGCTGGGGGCGCAATTTTTCCTGGTTTACTGATTAAAGCATTAACGTGTTGCACATAGTTAGACATGCTGGGAAGGCAACTCCTCCTGGTTTACAGATTCATGTACTAGGGTGCTGTACACAGTTTTGCAAGCTTGGAGACTCACTACTCCAGGTTTGCAGTTCAATAGACTGAGATTGTGTTCTCAGCTCCGCAGGCTGGTAGGTTAACTGCTCGTGGTTTACAGTTCAGTCCACTGGGGTGGTATACATCTCCACATGCTGGCAGGGTAACAACTCCTGGTTTACACTTCAATGTACTGGGGTGGTGTGCATAGCTCTACGCGCTGGAATTGTAACTGCTTCTGGTTTGCAGTTCACTGTACTGAGGTGTTGTACAAAGCTCTACATGCTGGGAGGGAAACTGCTCCTGTTTTCCATTTCAAAGCACTGTTGTGGTGCACACCACTCAGTATGCGAGGACAATAACTGCTCAAGATTGACGCTTCAGTGCACTGGTTTTGGTGTACACAGCTCTACATGCTGGGAGGGTAGTATCTCCTATTTTAAACTTCAATGCTCTGAGGTTGTGTACAAAGCTCTACATGCAGGGTGAGTAACTCTTCCGGGTTTACTGAAAAATGCACTAAGGTGGTGTACTTAGCTCTACATGCGGGGAGAGCAACAGCTCCTTGTTTACAGGTCAATGCGCTTGTGTGCTGCACATATGTCTGCATGCTTGGAGGGTAACTTCTCCTGGTTGACAATTCAATGCATTGAGGTGCTGTATACAGCTCTACATGCTGGAAGGGTAACTGCTCCTGATTTACACTTCAATGCACTGGGGTCGTGTACACAGCGTTACATGCTGGGAAGCTAACTGCTCCTGGGTTACACTTCGAGTCAGAGAGATATACAGCATGGAAACAGAACCTTCGGTCCAACCCTTCCATGCCGTCCATATATCCCAACCCAATCTACTTCCACCTGCCAGCACCTGGCACATATCCCTCCAAACCCTTCCTATTCATATACCTATCCAAATATCTCTTAAATGTTGCATTTGAACCAGCCTCCACCCTTTCCTCTGGCAGCTCATTCCATACACATACCATCCTCTGTGTGAAAAAGTTGTCCAGCCGGTCTCTTTTATATCTTTCCCCTCTGAGCCAAAACCTGTGGCCTCTAGTTCTGCACTCCCCATCCCCAGGGAAAAGACAATTTGTATTTACCCTATCCATACCCCTCATAATTTTGTAAACCTTGATAAGGTCACCTCTCAGCCTCCAGGGAAAACAGCCCCAGCCTGTTCAGCCACTCCCTAAAACTCAAATCCTCCAACCCTGGCAACATTCTTGTAAATCTTTACTGAACACTTTCAAGCTTCACAACATCTTTCCGATAGGAAAGAAACCAGAATTAGATTAGATTAGATTAGATTAGATTACTTACAGTGTGGAAACAGGTCCTTTGGCCCAACAAGTCCACACCGACCCGCCGAAGCGTAACCCACCCAGACCCATTCCCCTACATTTACCCCTTCACCTAACACTACGGGCAATTTAGCATGGCCAATTTGCCTAACCTGCACATTTTTTGGATTGTGGGAGGAAACCGGAGCACCCGGAGGAAACCCACGCAGACACGGGGAGAACGATTGCACGCAATATTTCAACAGTAGCCTAACCAATGTCCTGTACAACCGCAGCATGACATCCCGACTCGTGTACTCAATACACTGACCAATAACGAAAAGCATAGCAAACGCCTTCTTCACTATCCTATCTACCTGCGACTCCTTTTACAAGGAACTATGAACTTTAATGTACTGGATGGTGCGCACAGCTCTACGTGAAGGAAGTGTAACTGCTCCTGGTTTACAGTTCAATTCACTTGGATGTTGTACACAGCTCTACATGCTGGTCGGGTAACTGCTCCTGGTTTACAGTTCAATGCATTGAGTGTTGTGCACAGAATTACATGATGGGAGGTTAACTGCTGTTGGTTTACAGTTCAATGCACTGTGGTGGTATACAGCTCTATATGCTGGAAGGAGAATGTGAGGA
>NC_057736.1:50626601-50650886 GCF_004010195.1 Chiloscyllium plagiosum | reverse complement strand
AGAAATTGAAACGTGATGGTTATAGACGGACACACATGATGTCCCAAACAACTGAACAGAGTGAACATTCCATACTTTTTGCAGGATGCTTGATTCCCGATGTTTATGTACGTATGCAGAGCCCCTTGTCTATTAACACAGAGGTACAGGCTCTGAATGAACTCTGAAGACTTTAATATACAGTAACTGTGTGCCATGCACTCAACGTTACATTGTACACAACCCTGTCAGCAGCCGCGATACCTTCATTCTGAAACGGTTAGCCATTCCCCACCAGCTTCTAACCTCCGTAGAGACCATGAGTCTGCCTTCTTGGAGATTGAAGAGACCTTGGGGAATGGTTAAAAGATTGGCTTCATTCCTACTGCCAGAAAACCATGTTAAAGTAACACATATGTAACACATACTTTTCTTCAGTATTTACAAATGAGAGGGACCGTATTGTTGAAGAGGGGAGTGTGAAACGCACTGGTAAGCTAGAAGAGATATATGTTAGGAAGGAAGATGTGTTGGGCATTTTGAAAAACGTGTGGAAAGACAAGTCCACCGGCCTGACGGGATATATCCTAGGATTATGTGAGAAGCAAGAGAGGAAATTGCAGAGCCGTTGGCAATGATCTTTTCGTCTTCACTATCAATGGGGGTGGTACCAGGGGACTGGAGAGTGGCGAATGTTGTGCCCCTGTTCAAAAAAAAGAACAGGGATAACCCCGGGAATTACAGGCCAGTTAGTCTTACTTCCGTGGTAGGCAAAGTAATGGAAAGGGTACTGAGGGATAGGATTTATGAGTATCTGGAAAGACATTGTTTGATTAGGGACAGCCAGCACGGATTTGTGAGGGGTAGGTCTTGCCTTACAAGTCTTAATGAATTCTTTGAGGACGTGACCAAGCATGTGGATGAGGGTAGAGGGGTGGATGTAGTGTACATGGATTTAGTAAGGTAGTTGATAAGGTTCCCCATGGTAGGCTTATGCAGAAAGTCAGGAGGCATGGGATTTGGCCAGTTTGATAGAAATCTGGCTAACCGGTCGAAGTCAGAGAA
This sequence comes from Chiloscyllium plagiosum, assembly GCF_004010195.1. Classification (NCBI taxonomy): domain Eukaryota; kingdom Metazoa; phylum Chordata; class Chondrichthyes; order Orectolobiformes; family Hemiscylliidae; genus Chiloscyllium; species Chiloscyllium plagiosum. The sequence goes on along the minus strand of NC_057736.1, from coordinate 50,649,842 downwards.
TGGTGGTAGATGGTAAATATTCAGCCTGGAGCCCAGTTACAAGTGGAGTTCTGCAGCGATCAGTTCTGGGTCCTCTGCTGTTTGTAATTTTTATCCATTTTGGAAAGACAAATAAGAATGCGGAATACAGGGTTAATGGTAGGGTTCTTAGTGAGGTGGTGGAACAGAGGGATCTTGGGGCCTATGTTTATAGATCTTTGAAAGTTGCCACTCAGGTGGATAGACCTTGTAAGAAGGCCTATGGTGTATTAGCGATCATTAGCAGAGGGATTTAATTCAAGAGTCGTGAAGGGATGTTGCAGCTGTACAGTACCTTGGTAAGGTCACATTTGGAGTACTGTGTGCAGTTCTGGTCGCCTCACTTTCGGAAAGATGTGGAAGCTTTGGAGACGCCGCAGAGAAAATGTACCAGGATGTTGCCTGGAATGGAGAATAGGTCGTACTAGGATAGGTTGAGCCTTTTCTCATTGGAACGGCGAAGGACGAGGGGTGACTTGATATGATGATCAGAGGAATAGATAGAGTAGACAGAATTTTTTGTCCCCGGGTACAACAGGGTGTTACAAGGGGACATAAAGTTAAGTTGAAGTGTGGAAGGTATAAGGGGGATGTTAGGGGTAGGTCCTTTACCCAGAGAGTGGTGGGGTCATGGAATGCGCTGCCTGTGGGAGTGGCAGAGTCAGAAACATTGGTGACCTTTAAGCGGCAATTGGATAGGTACTTAAGCTAGGACAAATTTTCGGCACAACATCTTGGGCCGAAGGGCCTGTTCTGTGCTGTATTGTTCTATGTTCTATATGTACTATGGGTAATGAAGGCACAAGGCACATGATGGTTCAGTCTATATGTCATTCTGTGAAACTAGATTGAGGTGCAGAATGAAGTCCTTCTTTTACTGTGGAAATATAGAGTGCTTTTACATGAATGTTAATCAGACTTTAACAGTACAATATTGAATGTTGTCCAGGTTTTGTTGCAAATGGACACAGATTGCTTCAAGACCTGAGGGGGGCAAATTGTTCTGATTATTGAGTGATCGTCAGTGAACATCCCCACTTCGGATCGGTATGGTCGCAATGGGCTTAATGGCCTGGATCAACACTGCAGGGACTCCCCATTGGAAATCTCAGGATGCCTGGGCTGAGGGACCAACGCTGAGCATCTGCTGCAGTAATGTCCCATGGCTGAGATGATTGATGCCCGCCGATTATAAATATCTTCCTTTGTGCTATGAATGACTCTCACCAGTGAGGAGGTCACAATAGATTCTCATTAAGTGTGATTTTTCTAAAGCTCCTTGATGTCATCCTCAATCTAATACTGCTTTGAGTTCAGTGTTAGTCTCTCTTCCCTGACACCCTGTAGTCCCTCTTTTGTTCAAGTTAATAGGTCATGGTGTAGAAACAGATAATGTTTGCCAGGAATTCTCTTGCACAGAGTGTTAGAGGATCTAGATTACTGAAAAGGACGAAGGGTGTCACGCAGTGATTGGTTCTGGGACCTCTGCTTTTTTTTTATAAGTTACTTGGAAAAGGAAGTGGAAAGGTGGGTTAATAAAGTTGCCTACGACACGAAGGTTTGTTCAGTGCTATCTTGATTGGCGGGCTGTTGTATGTTGCAAAGGGACATTGACAGGATGCATAACTTTTCTGATAATTGGCAGAAGGAGGTTAACCTGGAAAAGTCTGAGGTCATTCTCTTGACAAGCTCGAATGTGAATGCAGTTTACAGGGTTAAAGAAAGGATTCTTGGCAGTGTAGAGGAACAGAGATATCCCTCGAAGTTATATGAGATTACTTACAGTGTGGAAACAGGCGCTTCAGCCCAACAAGTCCACACCGACCCTCCGCAAAGCAACCCACCCAGACCCATTCCCCTTCATTTAGCCCTTCACCTAATACTACGGGCAATTTAGCATGGCCAATTCACCTAACCTGCACATTTTTGGACTGTGGGAGAAAACCAGAACACCCGTGGGAAACCCCCACAGACACGGTGCGAATGTGCAAACTCCACACAGACAGTTGCCTGAGGCTCGAATTGAACGCGTGTCTCTAGCACTATAAGGTAGCAATGCTAAAAAAAGCAGAGGTGCCAGCGTGCCACCCGCAACGTTTCATGGTTGTTAAGAAGGCGGGTGCTGTGTTGGCTTTCATTAACAGGGAGATTTAGTTTAAGAGCTGCGAGGCTATGCTGCAGTTCTTTGGAGCCCTGGTTCGACCGCACTTGGAATATTGTGTTCAGTTCTTATCGCCACTTTGTAGGAAGGATGTGGGAGCTTTAGAAAGGGTGTAGAGGAAATTTACCAGGATGCTGTCTGGCCTGGAAGGTAGGTTTTATGAAGAACGTCTAACGGAGGTAGGGCCTTTCTCATTGGAGGGAAATGGATGAGAAGTGACTTGATAGAGATGTACAAGATGTTGAGAGATTATAGATACAGTGGGTAGCCAGGGACTTTGTTCCTCGGGCAGAAATGTCTATCTCGAAGCAGTATAATTTGAAAAAAAGTTTTAGGGGAGATGTCAGAGGTAGGTTCTTTACACACAGAGTGGCGGATGTGTGGAATGCACTGCCAGCAGTGCTAGTAACGTCAGATACATGAGGGACATGTAAGTAACTCTTGGATAAGCCCATGGAAGATAATGCAATGAAGGGTATGTAGGTTAGTCTGAGCTTAGAGTCGGATAAAAGGTGAGCACAACATCGAGGACCAAAGGGCTTGTCCTGTGCTCTACTGTTCTATGTTCTATGAAAGTATTAAAAGAGGGGGTAAATGGATGCTGACCTGTCAGAGGGTTGATGGCTATGAAGAATTGGGTATGAAAGAGTATTTGAGACCGACAGCAGATCAGGCATGATCTTAGTGAAGGGCAAGGCAGGTTTGGCGGGGGTGGTGAACGACCTGCTCCTGTTTCTGATATTCTCACATTCTGTTATTGGAAAATTAATGGTTATTATTTTCCTGGAATTTCAGTTATTGAAAGTTGCAGACAGGGAGGCCAGAGAATTTTCGGAGCCAGCTCCAGGTGAGGTAGGGTGCTGTCTTCACAGTGATTCTGGGTCTACAAAATAACTAACAAATGAAGCACAAGTTGCAGCAAGGGGAAGCTCTGTAAAATAAAAGTTAAATAGCCTCTTTTGTACGCAGTCTGGGTTTTTCAATTATATTTTCCATATCTCCCAAACCGTGTTTGACAGTCATGAGGGACTGATTAGTCTCCTCTGTTTCTGTGCACCAGTCTGTACACATAAGTGGTCTTCAACAGCTCCTGTTTAGCAGGTCTGAGATCTGAATAGAACTCAAAAACATGTGACTGAGGAGCAGGAGTGGGTCATTGGACACTTTGAGCCTTCTCCACCAGGCACTAAGATTGTGGTTGACCATATTGTGGTCTCAACCCACTTTCCTGTCTGTATTCCATTATCCGTGACTCACTTCTCTGTAAAATAGTTAACTACTGCATAATCAAATAAATGTAAACATATAGGCACCTCAAACTTCGGGGGAAGAGAATTCCCAGTCGAAAGGGCCTTTTTTAGAATTTCTCCTCATTCCTCTGATAGAAGCAGAGAGTCATACAGCATGGAACAAATCCTTTATGCAAGCTTTCCCATGCTGACCGGGTATCCGATCTCGTCCCATTTGTCATAATTTGGTCCATATCCCTCTGAATCATTCATATTTATGCACCTATATATTTTACATGTGTATTTGTAGTCGCTTTCACATTTTTTCTGACAGCACTTTCCGTAACCTTTCCTGAAGAAGGGCTTATGCCCAAAACGTCGATTCTCCTGCTCCTTTGTTGCTCCCTGACCTGCTACGCTTTTTCAGCAACACATTTTTAAGCTCTGATCTCCAGCATCTGCAGTCCTCACTTTCTCCTTTCCAAAACCGCACCAACTTCTGTGTGAAAACGTTACCCCTCAGATCCATTCTAAACCTTTCCCCTCTCACATTCAACCACTGCTGTCCAGTCTGGATTCCCCTACCCTGAGAAAAAGAGCTTGTCCATTCATACAATCTCTGCCTCTCAGGATTTTTCAATCACTTTCATGTCAGCCCTCAGCTTCCAACAGTCCAGGGAAAAAGAAGTCACAACCTGTTCATCCTCTCCCTGAAGCTCAAACTGTCCAATACCGGAAAATGCTTATAAATCTTTATTGCGCACTCTCAATATCCTCCCATCAGCAGAACCAACTGACTTGAACGCAGTGTTCTTGAAGTGACCTCACCAGTGACCTATGCAGGCACAACATGCCATACCAACTCCGGTACTCAATGTTCTGACCGATTAAGGCAAGCATGGCAAACGTGTTATTTACCACTCTGTCTACCAGCAATTACACTTTCAAGGAACTATGAACCTGCACCCGTAGGTCTCTTTGTTCAGCAACATTCCCTAGGGTACTACGCTGCTTTAACTTATCAATATACAAAACCTCACAAATATCTAAATTAAACTATATTGGCCAGTCCTTTGATGGTCAACAGTGCTGTTGTACTCTGAGATGGTCTCCTTCACTGTCCACTGCTTTTTTTTATGTTATCTGTAAACTTAATAGCCATGTCTACGATATTCACATCCAAATCATTTATATATGACGAAAAGCAGTTAACTCAGGCAATTATGTATCAAATCGGTTAGCTTTCCCGGGATTCCATGTTACCTAACCTTAATAATTTGTCTACATTGAGGAAGCTCAGAAAACGCCTTGCCGAAGACTGTATAATCAATATATACCACAGCGCCTTCTTCAATTTTCTTTGTCGCCTCTTCAAAATACTCAATCACGTTAATGAGACATGACTTCCATCTCACAAGTCCATGTTGAATGCACTGGGGTTTACAGATCAATGCGCTGGGGTGCTGTACACAGCTCTACATGCTAGGAGGGTAACTGCTCTTGGATTCCAGATCAATGCACTCAGGTGGTGTACTCTGCTCTACATGTTGGGATGTTAACTTCATCTGTTTTACAGCTCAGCGCACTGTGTTGGTGTACACAGCTCTACATGCCGAGATGTTAAATGCTTCAGGTTTGCAGATCAATGTAGTGACTTGGTGTACATAACTCCATGCAGGGATTGTAACTGCACATTGTTTACAGTTCAATGAACTGGGGTCGTGTACATAGCTGTACATGCTGGGAGGGTTACAACTCCTGGATTACAATTCAATGAATTGTGCTGGTGTACACAGCTCTACATGTTGGAAGTTTAAGTGTTCCTGGTTTACTGGTCAATGCCTTGGGGCGTTGTACTCAGCTCTGCATGCTGGGAGGGTAACTGCACTTAGTTTACAGATCAATGCACTAGGGTGGTATGTAAAGCTCTACGTGCTCGGAGAGTAACTGCTCTTGTTTTACACTTCACTGCACTGGGGCGTTGTACACAGCTCTACATGCTGGGACTGTAACAGCTCCTGGTTAACCGTTCAATGGACTGGGGTGGTCTACGCAGCTCTACTTGCTGGGTGGGGAACTATTCCTCTTTTACAGTTCAAAGCAATGGTGCGTTGTAAACAGGTCTATATGCTTGCAGGGTATATGATCATGGATTACAGACCAATGCACTGGTGCGGTGTACACAGCACTACATGCTGTGATATTGACTGCTCTTGGTTCACAGTTCATTGCTCTGTGGCGTTGAACACAGCTCTTCATTCTGGGAGAGTAAATGTTCCTGGTTTACAGTTCCATACCCTGAGTCATGGATGCAGCTCTTCATGTTCAGAGGGTAACTGTTCCTGGTTTGCACTTCAATTAACTGCGCTGGAGTATACAGCTCTACATGCTGGGACTGTAACTGCTCCTGGTTGACAGTTCGATGGACACAGGTGGTGTACTCTGCTCTCTATGCCGCAAGGGTAACTGCTCCTGTTTCACAGTTCAATGCACTGGAGCGTTGTACACAGGTCTACATGCTTGGAGGGTATATGATCACGGTTTACAGAACAATGCACTGGGGCGTTGTACATGGCACTACATGCTGGGAAGTTAACTGCTCCTGACTTAAAGTTCAGTACACTGGGTGGTGTGCACAGCACTACATGCTGGGAGGTTCACTGCTTCTGGTTCACAGTTCATTGCTCTGAGGCGTTGAACACAGCTCTTCATTCTGGGAGGTTACCTGCTCCTGGTTCACAGTTCAATGCGCTGAGTGGAGTACACAGCTAAACCTGCTGCGAGGTTACTGTTCCTGGTTTCCACTTCAATGAGCGACGCTGGCGTGTACAGCTCTACATGCGGGGAGGGTAAATGTTCCTCGTTTACTGGTCAATGCCTTGGGGCGTTGTATTCAGCTCTACATGCTTTGAGGATAATAGCTCCTGGTTTCCAATTCAATGCACTTGGGTGGTGTGCAAGGCTCTACGTGTTTGGAGCGTAGATGCTCCCATTTGACATGTCAATCATTGGGGCGTTGTACACAGCTGTACATGCTGGAGCTGTAACTGCTCCTGGTTAACATTTCAATACACTGGGGTGATCTACACATCTCAAAATGCAGGGAGGGTACTCTGCTCCTGTTTTACAGATCAATGCACTGGGGTGTTGTACACCGTTTTACATGTTCGGAGAGTATATGATCACGGTTTACAGATCAATGCACTGGGATGGTGTACACAACACGACATGCTGTAAAGTTAACTGATCCTGGTTAAAGTTCAGTACGCTTAGTTGGTGTACACAGCTCTATATGCTGGGAGTGTCACTGTTCCTGCTTTCAGTTCAATTCACTTTGTGGTGAACACTGCGCTCGATGCTCGGAGGATATCTGCTCCTGGTTTAAAGTGCAATACACTGCGGGTTTGTACACAGGTCTTCATGCTGGGACTGTAACAGCTCCTGGTTAACAGTTCAAAGCGCTGAAGTGGTCGACACAGCTCTCCATGCTAGGAGGGTAACTGCTCCTGGTTTACAGATCAATGCATTGGTGTATTGCACACAGATCTATATGCTGGCAGGGTATATGATCGTGGTTTACAGATCAATGCACTGGTGCGTTGTACAAAACACTACACGCTGGGAGGTTGACTCCTCCTGTTTCATAGTTCATTGCTCTGCGGCGTTGCACACAGCTCTTCATTCTGGGAGGGTAAATGTTCTAGGTTTACAGTTCCATGCGCTATGTTGAATAACAACAGTGAACTTGTTCATTCTCTCTCTCTCCCTCTTTAGTTCTGGCACTGTGCCTTGTGGGCTGACCTACTCAGTTTCAGCTATGAACCACAATTTATTGTATCACAACTCTTGCTATTTAAATATTTAAAGCTTGTAGGTCACTGCCTTCTGTCCAGGATACAAACTCCATTTCTTTCCTCTGACTTCATCCCATCCCTGGCCACGATCTGAGGCTGAAACAGACGAGTAACAGCTATGGTGATTCCTTTGGCCATGAGATGATTCCTAACACATAACTTGATCATTCCTAGTTGTGACCATTAAAATCTCATGAATATGCTTCACTGGCTTATCCTATCTGATATTTGAACCTTGAGCTATGAGATGTAGTCTTAATGATTGCATTAATCTGCTGCCGACACTCCCAACTTCAAACCTACAGAAGCAAGTCTAATTCGATATTCCACGAAACGGATCTCACCTCACGCCAGAATCCCGTCATTCCTGTGAGGATCGATTTATGGTGTTGCTTGTTCTGGCAATGCCTTTACTTTAATATTCTCAAGTACATCGTTTCCTCCGTCTGTGACACAAACCTCAGTGTCTCTATAGTAATTACACAAACCATTGCCAATTGTTCTCAATTAAACTGATTTCCTCATGTGTGCTCTCTCTCAAACAACAAGTTTCATATTTACTGCCATCAAAACACACTAACACGCGCTCACGCACACAAACAGGATTCTTGAAGAAGGGCTCATGCCCAAAACGTCGATTCTCCTGCTCCTTGGATGCTGCCTGACCTGCTGCGCTTTTCCAGCAACACATCAGCTCTGATCTCCAGCATCTGCAGTCCTCACTTTCTCCCAGTGGAGATACAGCGCCATATATTTGTGGGATACCATTCACTGTCGTTCACTGCATGGGTTGCAAATCTTCCCGTGTAAAGCATCTCTGTAGTGCAAGTATAGTAGCAATATACTGGCAAAGGTTTGCAATGCTCCCCATGCTGGGCAGAGAGTCCAGTTTATGGAGTAGTCCACTTGCATGGTCTGCACATCTCTCCATTCCGGTTGGTATATTGTCCCAGCTTATGGTGTCTCGGATGGTTCTGTGAGGCAGACTCAGAATTTGATGTAACGAACCATTTCAACTGATCTGGCAATAATTTTATTGAATGTTCTCATTCTTGTGATTAGACCCATCATTGTCTCACCTCTCCAGTTACTCCCATTCCTCTGTCTCCTTATCCATAGTTTTTTTTTCTGTATCTTTCCCTGGTGTTTTTTTTTGTCTCCCAAGTGTATCAAGTGGTGGCATTCTGAAGCTCAGAAACAACGAAATGGTGTATGGTGGGCTGTTGCTCCATGTTGGACAGGGGGTTCCAGAAGCTTTGAGACACGTCCTTGAAACTTGGTCTGTACCCTTCCACAGAACGCCTGATCGTGTCCCTCTCAGCTGAACGTGTGGTTCGTAACACGAGGAAGCCCCTCGAGTATTATTGTAAAGGACTTGTAGTTGAGGGGCTTCTGGCTGACTCCTGTTACTGAAAAGTTAGTTGAGGTGCTGGTGATGATTTGCTGGAGGTTGTGCTGTGAGCTGCCTCAGACATTCAGGAAGACCTGAGGATTTGGTAACCCAATTCTGGATGGAGCATGGGGACTGTCGTTACAACATCTGGGTCTGTAACATAAACAACAAATGGAGCAGGGACTGCAGAGAGGGGAAGCTCTTAAACCACGGAGTGAGTATGTGTGGGGAAAGAGATCTGTCAAATCTGTCTGTGTCTTAACGAGGACACACGCATCCTCTGGCTCTCCACCTTAAATATACCCATGCACTCTCTCCCTCTCCTCCCCACACACACTCCCCCTATCAAATGCACACACACACTCGCCTCTCCCACACGCACGCATACTGCCCACACTCTCTCACAAACACTCTCTCTCTCCCACTCCCACAGATATTCTGCCTCACTCTCAAACACAGACGCGCGCGCTCAAACACACACACACATAAATATGGGGGTGAATTTGCATTTGCAGATTTGTATTTGTAGATGCATTATATTTTGTCAAAAATATATAATTCGTATACAGTCAGCCAATGTGGCATTCTATAAACCCCTACATTGGAAATAATCCCAGTCTAACTCCAGATGAAGACACAGACAGATGCCAAACAAGACCTCACGCCTAAGATACATTGTCTGCCCGGAGGGGTCACCTCCTTTACATTGATAATACCTGAAGATATCTCCAGGCAGTGACTTGAAATAGGTTCTCGAATTGGCATTTTAATCAATCAAAACCTGCACCTCCTATCTAACGGATTAAAGATATAGGAGCCATCTTCGATGTGTTCAATTCATTAACATGAGTTGTATAACTCTTTGATATTTTCTTTATAAATTCTGTTTCTAATGTCTTCTTTTCTCTCTCTAACACCTGATGAAGGAGCAGCGCTATGGAAGCTTGTCTTTTCATAAAACCCCTTGACTGTAACCTGGTGTCGTTTGATTTTTGACCTTATCCAACCCAGTCCAAAGCCAGCACCTCCATAGCATGGTTTTTATTTATAAGCCAAAGTTCTCTCCAAGTAAATACATTTTCCTAACCCCATGTGCTCTTGTCTTGCATATTTACCTTTTATCAGGCACGTTATGCATTGCCTTCTGATGTCCAGATATAAAACATCTATGGGATCCCCTTTATTCAACTTGCTCGTCACTATTTATTTTAAGAAAAGAAATTAGGCAAATCATTCAAGCATGATTTATCCTGATTAAGATCATGTCAACTTTGATAGATTGTGGTTTTACTTTGAAAATCTCCTGTTATTAATTCCTTAAAAAAAGATTCGAACAATTTGCCTTCAGTCACAATCATTTACTTATAACTTCTCATTCCCGAGTGAAGTTGGTTATTCTAAGTTCTTCACGTCCTACAACCTCGACAGTCCCTTTAAATTCCTGTGCAACATGCTCAAGGCTACAAAAGATCTGCTCGAATTGCTGTGTAAGAGGCATGTGTGGCTGATTGGACTCATTATGTTCCTGCTTTACACACTTGATGGGCCGAATGTCTTCCTGGTGTTCCTACACTTTCGTCTTGATGACTTGCATATCGTGCAACTGTTCCTGACCAAGCCTCTCAAGATCTCAATGTCCTCTCCAGTTGCTCAATGACAGATTTGGTGACTTCTGGAAGCTCCCTGCTGTTATGTCACATTTCGAGGTTTGAATTAGGCAGGCACGTTGTGTTGCCCACACTGTGTTAGCACTGCTGCCTCACAGCACCAGAGAGCTGGCTTCGATTTCAGACTTGTGTCACTGTTTATGTAGAATTGGCACATTCTCCCTGTGCCTGCAAGGATTTCCATCAAATATGCCAGTTTCCTCCCACAGTCCCAAGATGTGCAGGTTAGGTGGATTAGTCATGGAAAATGCCAGATTGCAGAGATTGGTTTGGGGAGTGGAGTTTGCATGGGGTGGATTTCGGAGCATCAATGTGGCGTCGATGGGTCAAATTGCCCGTTTCTACACAGTAGGGGTTCTATGATTAACACCTTCATTGCAAACATCAGTTGAGGGAACAATGTCGGAGTGAATTCCAATATCTTTTCCTCAGTGAGGAGATTATCATTTCAGGAAAATTTGTGCACAGGATTTGGAGATGCTGGTGTTGGACTGGTGTTCAAAGTTAAAAATCACACAACACCAGGTTATAGTCGAACAGGTTTAATTGGAAGCACACTAGCTTTCTGAGCGTCGCTCCTTCATCAGGTGATAGGAGGAAGTGTGTCAAACTACAGTCGTCCAGTGCCTTGTGAGACCTCATGATTAGATTAGATTACTTTAGATTAGATTAGATTAGATTAGATTACTTTACATTGTGGAAACAGGCCCTTCGGCCCAACAAGTCCACACTGACCCGCCGAAGCGCAACCCACCCATACCCCTACATTTACCCCTTATCTAACACTACGGACAATTTAGCATGGCCAATTCACCTAACCCTGCACATCTTTGGACTGTGGGAGGAAACCGGAGCAGCCGGAGGAAACCCACGCAGACACGGGGAGAATGTGCAAACTCCACACAGTCAGTCGCCTGAGGCGGGAATTGAACCCGGGTCTCTGGCACTGTGAGGCAGCATTGCTAACCACTGTGCCACCGTGCCGCCCACGACTCGAACACTGTACAGTATTCTGTGCAATTTTGATTTCCTTACCTAATAAAGGACAAACCTGACATTGAGTGAGTGCAGCGAAATCAGTGCACACCAATTTCTGGGATGACAGGCTTGTTGTGGGAGCAAGATGAGTCGACGGGGCTTGTATTCTATGGTGTTTAGGAAAATGGGTGAACTATATAAATAAGACCATAACACCATAAGACATAGGAGTGGAAGTAAGGCCATTCGGCCCATCGAGTCCACTCCGCCATTTAATCGTGGCTGATGGGCATTTCAACTCCACTTACCCACATTCTCCCCGTAGCCCTTAATTCCTTGTGACATCAAGAATTTATCAATCTCTGCCTTCAAGACATTTAGCGTCCCAGCCTCCACTGCACTCCACTGGTTTCTGATATGGTAACGCTTCCGTTTTCATATTCTCATTCTGCTGAGGGCTTCTCCCTTGTGTCACGCCTCCAATTTGTTACATTTCTCAAACCCCTTAACATATGCATCTGAATCCTTTCCATTCCTCGATTGACATCTTTGTGTTTTTGGTTGTGAATGTGATTCCCTCTGTTTCTTTCCCTGACCATGATTAAGAACTCTGTCGTGTCAGTGATGCCAGCCTTATTTATTATAAGACCCAATGAATGCGTGCACGTTGTGTTATTGTTCACTTCCAATGTACGGCATTCTGTGTTGTACAGGGCAATTGAGCAACTTTGCCACACGTCTGTGGAACTTGTTCTAAAACAGAAATTACTGAAGAAACTAAGCAGGTCTGGCAGCATCTTATGAAGTGTAAGCAGAGTTAATTTCTGGATGCAGTGACCCTTCGACAAAGCTCTCAGTTTCTCCAGCAATATTTGTATTTTTATTTCAAGTGTCCATGACCATTAGTTAAATTGGATTTTTTTTCTGGACTTATTCATTTATGGAGAAACTCAGCAAGTGCGTTAGCATCTGCGGAGACACAGAAACAGAGTTAGTGTTTCAAGTCTGGTATGACACTTCTTCAGAGCGGAAAAAGATTGGAAAATGGGCTTTTTAATCCCTTGACAGACGCCGGGCGTGGGTGACAGGGAAAAGAGGTTCTGGCAAAAGATAAACTGGCCTTTAGCATTGGTGAACAAGAAGATGATGTGAAATGGCTTTAAATTAAGATGTGATTGGGGGAAAGGAGTTCTCTCTATTGAGTGCAAGATAAAGAAGACACAAATACACAAGGTCATAGGGAGGCCAGGAAGGAGAATGTACACAAAATGGAGAAAAGCCATAATGGGGTCAGGCTGTGAAGTTGTGAAATTGAGTATTAACTCCTGCAATCTGTAACGTACCAAAACGCAAAGTGAGGTGTTACTCGAGTTTGGATTGTGCTTCATTGGAACATTGCAGCAGCCCAGGACTGAAATGTTAGCATGAGACCAAGGTAGTTCATTATAGTGGGAAGCAATGATAAGGTCAGGGTTATTCCCACAGAGTGGGAGTATTACTCGAAGCAATCTCTGTGGTCTTACCAGTGTAAGGAACTCTGCATTGTGAGCGTTATTGACAGGAGATTGGATTGAAAGAGTACAAGGGAAATGTTGCTTCAATTGGAAGTTGTGTTTGGGGCCTTAGACAGTGAAGAGGGAAGAGATGAATGGGCAAGTGTTGCAACTTCTTCGATTGCAAGGGAAGGTTTCATTGGGGAGAGGGGAAGTGTTCAGGGTGATGAAGGGTGTCACTGCAGGAATGTTCCCTGTGAAATATGACGTGGATGGGAGGAAAAGATGTGTTTGATGGTGATGTCATGTTGGAGGTGATGGAAGTGACAGAGGATGATTCTGTGAATATGGATTCTAGTGCAGCAGGAAGTGATGACAAGGGGAGATCTATCATTGTTTTGGGAAGGAGAGGACGGAGTGATGGCAGAAGCGTGAGAGATGGGGCAGTCACAGCTGCATGCCCTGTCCATCGGAGTTAGGGTATTTCTCGTTTGACGGAAAAGGAGATCACATCACAGGCGGCCCACTGGAATGTGGCATCATCAAACAGAAACAAAAGAGACAAATAAACTGGGAGAATGGAGTAAGTCACCGTTAATCATGTGTTCAGCCACTTGCAGAAGATCCCCCTGAAGAAGAACCAGACATATAAATTGAAGATTTCTGTCTCACATCTGGTCCGAGGCGGGGTGTGGAAATAGACCCAGAGGAAGGCCAGTGAGTATACAGGAGCAGACATTCTAGCAGATATCCCATAACACTCAGCAATTGTTGTTTCTGTTCAAACAGAAAGACACAATAAGGATATGAACCACCCATGGTTGACATAAGCTGTCAAGTATACTATTGAATTACAAATTGATGAACGCTTGTGTAGGAGCAGATGTTTGCAGTTTATTTCAGGAGCCATAAGCAGATGCTGGACATGAATTCCAGCTGTGCTTCCTGAATTATCCCCAGAAACCCCTGCCATTGCTGCTCCATCCTCTTCCCTGCTCGTCTCCCCTTCCAGATTCCAGGTTCTTCCTCTCAAATTACAGAGCACATTCTCTCACATTATGGTCCCTACCCACTTCACCTGAAGCTCTTTGATCAAGTCTACCGTCCCGGCACGAGAATCAAGCAGCGTTTTGAGCTGCCACTTTGCTTCTGGCCTCAGTGAGGTTCGGCCGCCCAATTCATGCTGTTTTACAGCTCCCACTCACATGTCATTCCGGAAAGTTTGCTTCTTGAAGTAAACCCTATTGAAAACACCTCTCCCCCTTTGCACTGAATTCACACTGTGATCCAAATTTCCAAAAGAATATTCAGCCTTCATCTCACTCTGCTAAATGCAACTGCACGTTGAACGTTTGGGATAACACTTCCGTTTCTTACATAGATCTGGCCAGAGAAATATTTTCACTGCAGAGCTCATCACTCCCTTTAGACAATGGAATTCAGGTGGTTGACTTCTTATTGGCACTAGTAAGAGTTCCATGCTGCCTTAGTATTGTGGCATGGAGAAAAACAAATCACAGTATGAAGTTTGGGCTGAGTGTTGTTTACCTGTCATTTTGAATACTGTTTTAAATTTGCAGTGTTTATATTTAAATGTTTGTTCTTGAAGTTAATATCAGATGGAGTGTAGGAGGTTGAGGGGTGACATTATAAAAGTTTATAAAATCATGGGAGGCATGGGTAGGGTGAATAGCCATGGTATTTGGTGACTGTGACAGTCACCTGATGAAGGAGCAGCGCTCCAAAAACTAGTGTGTTTCCAATTAAACCTGTTGGACTATAACCTCGTCTTGTGTGATTTTTAAACTCATAGGGAAATCCCCTGTAAGTATTTCAATGATACAATCAAAATGGTACTCGGAGGGAAGTTCTTGAACTGTCTCTCACAAAGAGAATACTTTTTAAAAAATTAAACAGATACAACTAAGGGTAGACAGATCAGCAGTAATTCGTAGATGGTTTTAAAAGAAGCGGTTCCAGAGTGACTGGTGGCATTGTGTGAAATATTCCATAGCTCTCTGGGTTACAGGAATGTTCCAGTGAAACTGGTGATCCTCCAATGTGGCGCCTGTCTCCAAGAGCGTGACAGAAAGCAGGAACCATTTAGCCTAATCATTATTGCTGGGAATCTGCTAGAATCGGTTATTAAGGAAGGGATTGCAGGGCATTTAGAAAAGATGCACGCAGAGTCAGCATGGTTTTGTGAAAGGGGATCTATATTGCCCTGTTAAATCATGAAACGTTTTTTCTGGAGATCCCTGAGAATGTAACAAGCAGATTTGATTAATGGGAAATGGTAGGCACGAGGCTTTCCAGAGATTTTCCACAAGGTATCCCAAAATAAAGTTTCTTACACAACACAGAAACTCATAGTATGACGGATAATCATGAGCAAGGGGTGGCTGTTGGTTAACACATAGAAATTAGAGAATCACTATTAATCGACCTTTATGATAAAATGCATCTACTGGCGTACCACAAATATCAGTCTGATGGCAAGAGGTATTTATCATCTGTACTGATAGTCTGATGCCGGGAGCTGAGTACAATATACATTCGAGTTTGAGGATGAAACTGAGAACCAAGAGGCAGGTTGTTATTTAATGAAGATGATTCCAAAAAAAGAAGCAGTATAAAGGGATTCATGTGTTCCTGTGTATGAAGCATATAGTGAACATGCTGATGCAGCAAGTAACCAGGTTGGTTCCTGTGATGCAAGAGTTGAATTGTTAAGTAACTCTAAAATGGTGAGATGTTTACTCATTGTCGTTGAAATTAATGAGGATGAATATTACTGAAACGTACAAGATACAGAGAGGGCTTCACAAGAACAAACAACAAAGAACAAAGAAAATTTACAGCCCAGGTTCAGGCCCTTCGGCCCTTCAAGCCTGAGCCGATCCAAACGTACTCTCTATACCTGTCAGTCAATTCCTAAGCATGTGTAACCCGCTGATCCCCACCTACTCATGCATCTGTCCAGACGCCTATTAAATTAATTTACCGTGCCTGCCTCTACCACCTCAGCTGGCAATGTGATCCAAACGCCCACCACCCTCTGTGTGAAGTACTAGCCGCATGTATTCCCCTTCATTTATCCAGCTCTCACCTTGAAAGCACGGCCTCTGGTTATTGAATCCTTCACCCTGAGAAAAAGCTTGCCTCTATCCACCGTGTCTATCCGCTTCATGATTTTGCAAACCTCAATCAGGTCCCCCTACAATCTCCTTTTTTCTAGTGAAAATAAACCTACCCGACTCAACCTCTCTTCATAGCTATCACCTTCCATACCAGGCAACATTCTCGTAACTCTTCAGAATGTGGGTCCGCTCATGGGCAGAGTATCTCACTCGGAGACTTAGATACAGAATAAGAGATTTCGATTTCAAACTGAGATGCAAAGAAAAACTTTCTTTCAGAAGGTAGTGAACATTTGGAATTCTCTAACCCAGAGAGTTGTGGAGGCTGGGGCACTGAATGTATTTATAAAGGGGGTGGATTGGTTATTAATATATCAGCGAGCTGAGGGGTACAAGAGGTTAGCTGGAAAGTGGAGTTGAGCTCTGGAGGAGATCAGCCATGTTCTTATTGAATGGTTGTGCAGGCTTGAGGGGCCGAATAGCCTCTTCCTGTTACTATTTCTTATGCTCTAACGCTATGATTTTGGAAAGTCATTGGTTATTTTCCTGGAAGTCGTATTGTGCAATGTTGCATTGAGGGAGAACAGAGGAATTGTTTGAGTAAACCTTGGGTAGGGTATGGGGGTTGCATACACAGTGAATCTGGGTCTGTAACATGAGCCATATCTCGAGCAGAAGTTACAGAGAGGGGAAGCCTGGAAAGAAGGATTGGGCGAAGGGTTTCCCTTCCTGACCCAGCCAGGTACATTTCTGAAACTACAGATAACCATCGGAATGGCCTCGATCTGCCCCTGTGTAGCAGGTCTGAAGGGCTGACACTACTCCACCGGTAATTAATATCGTAGTTCTTCTCATTGTTGTCCCAGCTGCACGATTCTCTCCGCACACCATTATCCCTGATTCACCTGTCTATGGAAAATCGCATGAAACCAGTCTTGATATACTAGAAAGATTCAACCATCCCAATCTTCTGGGAAAGAGAATTCCCATTTGAATGAATACCCATTTTGTGAATTTCTCCTCATTCCTGCTCTGACTGAGTTTGGAGGCTGTCACTGTTTCCTTTTCGAGTCACACTCCTCCACTGCTCACAACGGATGTTATATGTAACTAATTTGGTGATATGGCCAATGTTAAAGGTATCAGACTGGGTCAGGTTCAGTGACAGGAACAAGGCAGGCAGATTTCTTTAGTCAGCCACAAGTAACAAATAGAACTAACGGAGGAACATGAGCGTAGCACTGCTGCCTCATATCACTGGGGAGATGAGCTCAATTCCAACCTCGGCTGACCCTCCAGGAGGAGTTTGAACATTCTCCCCATATCTGTGTGGGTTTCCTCCCAGCGATCTAGTTCCCTCCCACACTCCAAAGATAGAACATAGAACATAGAACATTACAGCGCAGTACAGGCCCTTCGGCCCTCGATGTTGCGCCGCCCTGTCATACTCATCTGAAGTCCATCCCAGCTGCACTATTTCATGTACGTCCATTTGCCTGTCCATGACGACTTAAATGCACTTAAACTTGACGAATCTACTACTGATGCAAGCAAAGCATTCCATACCCTTACTACTCTCTGAGTAAAGAAAGAACCTCTGACATCTGTCTTATACCTATCTCCCCTCACTTTAAAATTTTGACCCCTCGTGTTTGCCGTCCGCATACTTGGAAAAAGGCTCTCCATATCCACCCTATCTAACCCTCTGATTACCTTGTATGTCTCTATTAAGTCACCTCTCAACTTTCTTCTCTCTAACGAGAACAGCCTCAAGGCCCTCAGCCTTTCCTCGTAAGACATTCCTTCCATACCAGGCAACATCCCAGTAAATCTCCTCTGCACTCTTTCCAAAGCTTCCACATCCTTCTTATACTGCACTGACCAGAACTGTACACAATACTCCAAATGTGGCGGTACCGGAGCTTTGTGCAGTTGCAGCATAATCTCCTGGTTCGGGAACTCAATCCCTCTATTAATAAAGGCCAAGGCTAAAGTATCTGAAAAAGGCGGATAAACTATGCAATAAGATATTTTCATCTTTCGAAACAAGTTATTGATTGGCGTTGTGTTAAAGATAAGATGTTGTCTTACTACAGGAATGAGAGGAATGACCAGAGAAATGTTCAGGGCAGCTCTCCTCAGAGACGGGTTTTGGACTGATACTTGTTGAGATGTAGGATACTTCAGTGTCATAGCAACCTCACAATTTTCTCTTCAGAGATGGCTACATAGATCATTGTGTATGGATAACACAGCAGTATCATCAAGACTGTGGAAGGAAAGCATCACCATTCTCCTTTACCACTAACATTGTTCAAGTAATTGGATGTGAACAATAAGATCAATACCAGGCAATATCAACAACCCACCCAGACCAGGTAGCGCTGTCACATTAAAACTGTTGTCGTGAAAGGGGTGAACTGAGCAGTTTGTTCAGTGATTGTGATTGATGTCAGTGTCCATGGATCAGAACTGTGTCACTGGATGGTTTCCCTCTTCTATTAATAAGGGGTTTCATTCAACATGTTATCCCATAGTATCAGCGGCAGCAGCATCCTCAACCTGATTGAGATCAGCAGCTCCAGAGAGAGGGAGAGAAAGTAATCTGAGAACATTAGACGGGAATGCTCCAAAAATGGAGCAGAATCTGAGAGCATGAGACTGGAACGTTCCAACAATCGAAAGAGGTTTATCCTATAGTCTTTACTGGCTTTCTCGGGATTGGATATGTTTAAATTGGCGGACGGAGTGTGTACTGATGATTATTCAGCATTATTACTGATGATTACTACCCCATTCGCCCTATTGTTGGTGTTTCCGATGATGTGGCAAAATCCGAGGACAGGCAAAATCGACGTTTCGGGCAAAAGCCAATGGCTTTTGCCCAACACGTCGGTTTTGCCTGTCCTCGGATGCTGCCTGAATTGCTGTGCTCTTCCAGCACCACTAATCCAGAATCTGGTTTCCAGCATCTGCAGTCATTGTTTTTACCTCGGTGTTTCTGGTGAGCCTGTCTCTGTCCATTTTTAGTTCTGTAAACCATTGTGAGCACAATCGCTATTTCTGTTGCCCACATTTGGCAAAGGTATAAACTGTTGTATTCATGTTCAATCACAAACTCCATTCCTATTTCATGAAGTTCATACACGTCACTTACAAAAGTTTGAGGAGGGAAAAAAAGTGTTGATAATCAAAACTGATCCCCTTTGACCTGAGCTGAGTTATGTCTCAGTAATCCCTCCATCAGCAAACCTGCCCACTACAACCTCCACAATATTCGCAGTCTTCACTTCTACATCAGTGCATTTTCTGATTAAACCATCATCCACGTCTTTCTGCCTGCAGTTTTCTTATGACCTGTCTTCCTGTAACAAATAATTTGATCACAAATTCATTCCTGTCTCTCCATGGACATATGTCAGGTGTAAGGTGTAAATTCAGTTTGATTCTAAAATGTGGTGGTCACAGCTTTATGCCATCTATTTCAGCATAACCTACAACTTCATACTAGGAAGAGCACTGTGCTCTCAGTGACTGTATCATTTGAACTATTTTGATTTTAGAACTGCCTGAGCAGGAGTGGGTCCCAAGTCCATCATTTCCCAAGTGCAGTGCTCCGACGTTTTCACTCAGTGACGGAGACCATCTCTGCCCACCACTGAGGGGAATACATTACTTCTCTGTCCACATAGAAAGATACAGAAAATCGTCCACAAGTATTAGGGGAGAGAGTGTCTGGTACAATTGACAAACTATGGAAGGATTAAAATTAATAAAGAGAAATCACTCAATAAACTAACTGAACAGAAGATTGGTAAGTTACTGCATCAGATGAGCCCCATCCCGGAGTATTCAGCCAGGTGCCAAAATAGCTAGTGAAAGAGTGACAGAGACTTTCGGCACATAAATAGACCAGTCGGTGTAACCAGTCTGTGATTATCATAATCCCAAACTAACCTAGTCCCACCTGCTGACACTTGGTCCGTATTCCTCCAATCCTTTCCTATTCATGTATTTTATATAGTATAACCACAAGAAATAATTATTGAATATCCTTCAAGACTATTTAGACTGAACGTACTGCTTGCTGCACACCTCAAAGTACCTTTAACAATCCAAAGTATTGAAAACGTTACGGAGAGGGAAATAAATTAAGTCTAAATTTTGGACAACTTGATGTCAGTGTGAAGAAAGTTATTGCAATCTGCTAGAAGGAATGTGAAAAATAGACATTTAGAGAATCATGATATGACTTGGAAGAGTCAGAAAACGGAAATCATTTCTGAGAAAACTGTGGAGTTGGTGTTTGGTGAGGCATCCACAGATGAGATCCCAGTGACAGTGGTGTATTTGTATTAATAGAATCCTTCCGACGTGGTTGTTGACAGCTGAGCGAAAGTCCATGTGTAAGGGGGGATAAACTACATGGATTACGACCTCGTGGATTTTACAGGGAATGCACCCATGTGTGGACTGAAGGCTGTTACTTTCGCGGTATCACATGTATTAGTATTTGGACCACAGCAATTAGCAAGTTAGACACATGATTTTGGTGTGGGTAGCAAATAGCATAGATCTCATTTTGCATTGATTAAGTGGTGCGACTTTGGGAAATGTCATTGTCCGAAAGGACCTTGATAATGAGTCACCAAACAGAGAACATCCAGGAGTCTGAGAAGCAGAGAACTTCATAGTCCGCAAACTGGTCCATGCTGACTTGTTACGAAGCCGAAAGCATATCTGGTCACGTTAAGACAGAACGTGCTTTGCTGAATTTATGTATAGCCACAACTGATGGCTAAAGGCCAGGTTGTTCCAAATGTAATAAATGGCTGGTAAATGGTTACCTGAGTTTTGGTTGCTGTTTTGACGACAATTCAAATTTAACCAATTAGTTGTAATCATGTCAAGGATACTAGAAACAATTGGAGAATACAGTTTATTGTTTTAACACCTGGAAACTAATCAAATGATCAGAATTTCCTGTGTCATGGGAGTATATAAATATTATGTTTTGAAAATTAGTGGGAGAGTAACTGCTGTCGAGCCAGAGAGCTAAATAGCCATCTAACATTTAAGTCTCAAATAAATTAGAAAGATATTCTCTATCAAAGATACTTCTTCATGCAAAACCTACATGCTGTTAATAGAAAGGCAATACGATTACCCAGGGAAATCAGCAGAGGGAGGTTAAAGACAGCGGGAAAGACAGAGATTGTGTGATGTTGAGATTAAGTTAATGTAATGCTTAATAAGTGGATTACTGGAACAGCATATTTTGTAGTTTTGGAATCAAATACTAAGCAGTTAAGAAAAGGGGGTGTTGTGCTTGTGAATAGTATTTTTTAGAGTTTACCATTCGAGTTCAGAAAATAAATTGTTATTTTTCTTTGATGGTAGAATTTGAGGTTCTCTCTCATTTATGCGTTAACAGAATACGAGGCGAGGTGAGCATTTTTTGGCATTTAATTTAAATTTCAACATCGACGTCATAACAGAATGGGGTTTGTTGTTTGGAATTTGTGCATACATGAACAGATTAGTGGTACAAAAGGTCTCAGCAGATTGCAACACTCAGCAATTATAGTCCTAGATCTTTAAATAAAACGTAGGTCAGAAAATTTGTTTAATTTTGGTTACTTGTGGGTGACTAAATGAAAAGTGAGAGAAATGGATCGTAACATTGCTAAAGATCGTAACATTGGGGTTTAAAGATGATTCCCAAATTTGCCAAGATGGTTAGAAATACAGAGGAAGGGCATACATTTAGAATTAGCAAATAGGTTAGAATTATGTTTAGATTAGAGCGGTGCTGGAAAAGGGCGTGCAGTGGTAGTTTGGCGCACTGACCTCTACACCATTGAAGCCAGACGCCAACTTGAAGAAACCTCCTCCTACCGCCCCCTCGAGCATGACTCCACACATACTCACCAAACCATCATCTCCCAGACCATGCACAACCTCATCACCTCAGGAGATCTCCCACACACAGCCTCCAGGAACTTCGCACCGCGCGATTCTACCTCATTCCCAAGATACACAACCCTGACCATCCCAGCTGACTCATTGTCTCAGCATTCTCCTGCCCCACAGAACTCATCTCCACCCACCTCGATACTTTTTTTTAATCCCCCCTTGACTTCCCACATATGTTCGAGACACCACCCACACCCTCTACCACCCCCAAGACTTCCGTTTCTCCGGCCGCCAACGCCTCATCTCCACCATGGATATCCAATTCCTCAACACCTCCATCCACCATGACCAGGGCCTCCAAGCCCTCTGTTTCTTCCTCTCCCAATGTACCCAACAGTATCTTTCCACAGACACTCTCATTCGTTTGTCTGAACTGGTCCTCACCCTTAACAATTTCTCCTTCGAAGGCTTCCACTTCCTCCAGACCCAAGGGGTAGCCATGGGCACGCGTGTGAGCCCTAGCTATGCCTGCCTCTTTGTCGACTACGTAGAACATTCCATCTTCCGTAGTTACACCGGCACCACTCCCCACCTCTTTCTCCATTACATTAATGACTGCATTGGCGCCACCTCGTGCTCCTGCGAGGAATTTGAGCAGTTCATCAACTTTACCAACACGTTCCACCCCAACCTTAAATTCACCTGGACCATTCTGACATATCTTCCCCTTCCTGGACCTCTCAATCTCCACTAAGGACGACTGACCTGACACTGACATTTTTCACAAAACCATCGACTCCCACAGCTACCTGGATTACAACTCTTCCCACCCTACCTACTGCAAAAATGCCACCCTGTATTCGCAATTCCTCTGCCTCTACCGTATCTGCTCCCAGGAGGACTAGTTCCACCATAGAGTACACCAGATAGCCTCCTTCTTTAAAGACGGCAATTTCCCTTCCCATGTGGTTAAAGATGCTCTCCAACGCATCTCATACACATCCCGCACCTCCACCCTCAAACCCCACCCCTACAACCGTAACAAGGACAGAACCCTTCTTTTCCTCACCTTACACCCTATTAACCTTCACATAAACTAAATCATCCGACGACATTTCCGCCACCTCCAAACGGACCCCACTACCTGAAGTATATTTCCCTCCACAACCCTTTACATTTTCCACAAAGATCGATCCCTCCATGACTACCTAGTCAGGTCCACGATTCCCAACAACCCACCCTCCACTCCTGGAACCTTCCCCTGCCGCCACAGGAATTGCAAAACCTCCGTCCACACCTCTTCCCTCACCTCCATCCAAGACCCCAAAGGAGCCGTCGACATCCTGTTTCACCTGCACATCCACCAATTTCATTTATTGTATCTGTTGCTCC
>NC_057736.1:50622762-50626582 GCF_004010195.1 Chiloscyllium plagiosum | reverse complement strand
ACTTCACCAGTTTCCCCATTTC
The DNA here is from genome assembly GCF_004010195.1 of Chiloscyllium plagiosum. Taxonomy (NCBI): domain Eukaryota; kingdom Metazoa; phylum Chordata; class Chondrichthyes; order Orectolobiformes; family Hemiscylliidae; genus Chiloscyllium; species Chiloscyllium plagiosum. The sequence continues at coordinate 50,626,560 of NC_057736.1, read as the reverse complement.
CCCTCACCCCACCTTACCACAGTTCCAAACATCCAGCTCAGCCCCACCTCATGACCCTACCTGCCAATCTTCCTTCCCACCTTTCCGCTCCACCCTCTTCTCTAACATATCACCTTCATCCCCAACCCCATCCGCCCATTGTACTCTTTGCTACCTTTCCCAACCTCCTCTTTGACCTATTACCTTCATCCCCACCCCCATCCACATATTTTACTTTTTGCTTCCTTCTCCCCGGCCACCTTCTCATTTATATTTCCAACTTGGAGGCACCCTGCATCCATTCATGATGAATTGCTTTTGCCCGAAACATCGATTTTCCTGCTCCTCGGATGCTGCCTGACATGCTGTTCGTTTCCAGCACCACTGTAATATAGACTCTAGGTTCCAGCATTGCAGTACTCACTTTTGCTTAGAATTGGGTTTAGCCATGGACAAAAGTGAAGCTAAAATTGTAATAGAGTTGGTCAAGCACTTAGTTGTATCAGAGAAACATAGAATTGCAGCAGAGTTAGAAAAAAAGTAATTTCAACTGGAGTAAAAGATTTTAGATAGTAAAGAAAAGGGGGGAAGTGAGAGAAGGTTCTCAGCTGAGCAAAGAGATGGGGAGAGGAAAGAGAGAAATGAAGAGTGAGTAGAAAGAAAAAAGAGAGTGAATTTGAACTTCAGATATTGCAAATTAGTCAGGAAAGTTAAGTGAACAGAGATAGTGATGTCCACAAATATATTAAAATATTGAAGCACTTTGATGAAAAAGTTGCCAAAGCCTTCTTTCTTTCATTTGAAAAAATTGGCTGGGAAAATGGACTGCTCAAAGAACTTAGGCGTAAAGCTAGTTCAGACTAAGTTGATAGGTAGAGCAAGTAAGATATTTGTAGCGCTGACAGATGAGGGGTCAAAAGATTGTGCAGATGTCAAACGGAGTATTTTGAGTTCTTACGATTTGGTATCAAAAGCATATAGGCAGCGGTTCAAAAACTTAAAGATGAAACCAGGTCAGACATATCGCGAGTTTAAAACATTTTAATATGGTAATTTGTACAGATGGACGTCGGCCTTAAAGCAGACATATAAGGCTCAAAGAAAGATTATTCTACTGGAGGAGTCTCTTCCAGAGATGATCAGAATTCATGCGAATGAACAGAAAGTTCAAGAATTGAGAAAAGTAGCGGAGACGGCAGGTAATTATACATTGGTGCATGAACTGCAATTTAGCTTCTGGCAGGATTTTCATCCAGTGAGGGATAGAAACTGGGAGAAGGGGAGAGCTTATTCGACACAATAAAGAGTAGCGCCAACTGGTAATAGTTCACCATCGGTTATAAAAGATGCCTAAGATTGTGGAAAGGAGTAGAAAAGCCTCAGATTTTTTTTTTGTTTAGGATCATGGAGTGGAACACATGACATTACAGTGCCGGTGGTTACAGACGGGCACCGGGAAACTGTGTTTTCACTACCAGAAAGTGGGACACATAAACGCATAGTGCTGGACGTTAAAGAAAGGCACTGTGGGAAAAAATGTGATCAAAGAGGGTCAGCCAGTGGCATTAGTGGAAGTAGTAAAGGAAACCTCAAGAAAACTTGAGAAACGAGCACAGCCTAAGCTAGAGCTCGGCTTTCTTGGGAGTGAAGATGAGCAGAGAGATCTCGGTGTCCATGTTCACAGATCCCTGAAGGTTGCCACCATATTGACAGGGTTGTTAAGAAGGCATACAGTGTTTTGGCCTTTATTAATAGAGGGATTGAGTTCCGAAACCAGGAGATTATGCAGCAGCATAGCTCTGGTATGCTGCAGCAAATCTCTGGTACGGCCACATTGGAGTATTGTGTACAGTTCTGGTCAACGCATTATAAGAAGGATGTGGATGTTTTGGAAAGGGTGCAGAGGAGATTTACGAGAATGCTGCATGGTATGGAAGGAATGTCTTACGAGGAAAGGCTGAGGGCCTTGAGGCTGTTCTCGTTCGAGAAAAGGAGGTTGAGAGGTGATTTAATAGAGACATACAAGGTAATCAGAGAGTTAGATAAGGTAGGCAAGGAGAGCCTATTTCCAAGTATGGTGACGGAAAACACGAGGGGACACAATTTTAAAGTGAGGGGAGATAGGTATAAGACAGATGTCAGAGGTAGTTTCTTTACTCAGAGAGTAGTAAGGGTATGGAATGCTTTGCATGCATCAGTGGTAGATTGGCCAAGTTTAAGTGCATTTAAGTCGTCATTGGACAGGCAAATGGACGTACATGGAATAGTGTCGGTGGGATGGGCTTCAGATGAGTATGACAGGGCGGCGCAACATCGAGGGCCGAAAGGCCTGTACTGCGCTGTAATGTTCTATTTTCTATGTTCTGTGAATTTGATCTCGATAAAAATTCTAGTCTGTGGGTAACGTTTACTCAGAAAGTACTGAGGGAGAAGGACATAAAGTGATAATTTTGTGAGGTTAGGGATCTGTTAATTCTCTCATAGTCAAAAATTGTGGTACTGGAAATAAGCACAAAAGATCAGACAGCATCCTAAGGGCAAGACAACCGCCAAATCAGGTATAAGCCCTTCAGCAGGAAAGTGGCAGGGAGAGAAGGTGGCTGAAAGACAAATACGCGGGCAGGGGTGTGCCTGGCGGGACGTTCACAGAGAAGGCTATGGGAAAATGAAGGCGGAAGTGATAATGATAGGTTGGAAGGGAGGTGGAGTATGTCGGTAGGAAGGAAGATGGACAGTTAGGAGTGTTCACGATGGTGGTGTGGAGATGGAGGGTTGGATCTGGGATGAGGATGGTTAGGGGAGATCTGGTAACTAGTGAAGTCGACGTTGATACCCTGTGGCTGGACGGTCCCAAATGTTCTACCACCTTTCCGCTTCACCCTCCCCTCTGACTTATCACCATCACTCCCACCGACATCTACGTATCGATTTCCAAGCTACCTTTCACCCAGTTCCACTTCACTATTTGTCTGTCAGCCCGCTTCCCCCTCCTCCAACCCCCACTTTCCTGAAGAAGTGTTTATGCTTGAAACATCGACTCTCCTGCTCCTCGAATGCTGCCTGACCTGCTGTGTTTTGCCAGCTCCATACTTCTCAACTCTGATCTCCAGTATCTGTTTTCTAACTTTATCTCAACCTCTATTCGTCAGAGATGGAATTATTTGTACTCTTTCTGACATGTTGGCCGAGAACGTGATAATTTGTAGAATGGGGAAAGAAATTTACCATTCCCTTGTGCAACGTTAGGTTGCAAATCCAAATTAAGATTGGGAAAGTAATAGTGAGCGTGTATGACAGTATCAGCTCCAGGAATACAGTTTGTTCTTCGGAACTATTTAGCATGATCCAAGGTGTAGTGGAAAAGGTGGTCCCTTTTGGTGTTGAAATCAAAGGAAGACCAAGGAACTGAAGAGTTCAAAGAAAAATACACTGGATTCTTTTTCCAGACTGTGAACTAACAAGATCCCATTATCACAAGTTACAGACAGAAGGAAAAAACTGAAAAAAAAGGTCAAAAGATTTTGATGTTCAATTAGCTGACAGCGTGTTTGATGTAACGGTGGAGGAAAAACCTGAACAGGGTAAAGTCTTTAGCCCAGAAAGGGTAGTGTTCGTACAGCACATATTTATGTAAATTGATGCATACTCATAAAAGGAATCAACATGTATTGTTGAACGTTTTTAACTTAAAGATCGAATCCTAAATGAAAATGGAGACCAGGGAAGAAGAGAAATGGGCTGAAGTGAACCAGATTGTGTTGCCAGTCGCACAAAGACAGCAGGTGGTGTGGATACCAAATGATCCACCTGCAGGAGGTC
>NC_057736.1:50617724-50622262 GCF_004010195.1 Chiloscyllium plagiosum | reverse complement strand
CAATTACTACTGCTCTGCTCTTCTTCACCCTTGGAGGAGAAAGTGAGGTCTGCAGACGCTGGAGATCAAAGCTGAAACTTTATTGCTGGAACAGCACAGCAGGTCAGGCAGCATCTAGGGAACAGAAGATTCGACGTTTCGGGCACATGCCCTTCTTCAGGAATCTTCTTCACCCTTCCCTTCTGAGTAACGGGGACAGGCTCCGTGCCAGAGACCTGAGCCCCGTTACTTACCCCTGGTAAGTCATCCCCCCCACAAGTATCCAAAACGGTATACTTGTTCTTGAGGGGAACGGCCGCAGGGGGTCCCTGCACTGGCTGCTTCCTCCCAGTCCCCCTCACTGTCACCCATCTATCTGCCATCTTTGTTGTTGGAGCAAGATGAGTCGACGGGGCTTGTATTCTATGGTGTTTAGGTAAATGGGTGAACTATATAAATAAGACCATAAGACATAGGAGTGGAAGTAAGGCCATTCGGCCCATTGAGTCCACTCCGCCATTTAATCGTGGGTGATGGGCATTTCAACTCCACTTACCCGCATTCTCCACGTAGCCCTTAATTCCTTGTGACATCAAGAATTTATCAATTTCTGCCTTGAAGACATTTAGCGTCCCAGCCTCCACTGCACTCCACTGGTTTCTGATATGGTAACGCTTCTGTTTTCATATTCTCATTCTGCTGAGGGTTTCTCCCTGCTGAGGGCTTCTCACATCTCCAATTTGTTACATTTCTCAAACCCCTTAACATATGCATCTGAATCTTTGCCATTCCTCGATTGATATCTTTGTGTGTTTGATGTGAATGTGATTCCCTCTGTTTCTTTCCCTGACCATGATTAAGAACTCTGTCGTGTCAGTGATGCCAGCCTTATTTATTATAAGACCCAATGAATGTGTGCACCTTGTGATATTGTTCACTTCCAATGTATGGCATTTTGTGTTGTACAGGGCATTTGAGCAACTTTGCCACACGTCTGTGGAATCTGTTCTAAAACAGAAATTACTGAAGAAACTAAGCAGGTCTGGCAGCATCTTATGGAGTGTAAGCAGAGTTAATTTCTGGATGCAGTGACCCTTCGACAAATCTCCCAGTTTCTCCAGCAATATTTGTATTTTTATTTCCAGTGTCCATGACCATTAGTTAAATTGAATTTTTTTTCTGTACTTATTCATTTATGGAGAAACTCAGCAAGTGCGTTAGCATCTGCAGAGACAGAGAAACAGAGTTAGTGTTTCAAGTCCAGTATGACACTTCTTCAGAGCGGAAAAGGATTGGAAAATGAGCTTTTTAATCCCTTGACAGACGCCGAAAGTGGGTGACAGGGAAAAGAGGTTCTGGCAAAAGATAAACTGGCCTTTAGCATTGGTGAACAAGAAGATGATGTGAAATGGCTTTAAATTAAGATGTGATTGGGGGAAAGGAGTTCTCTCTATTGAGTGCAAGATAAAGAAGACACAAATACACAAGGTCATAGGGAGGCCAGGAAGGAGAATGTACACAAAATGGAGAAAAGCCATAATGGGGTCAGGCTGTGAATTTGTGAAATTGAGTATTAACTCCTGCAATCTGTAACGTACCAAAACGCAAAGTGAGGTGTTACTCGAGTTTGGATTGTGCTTCATTGGAACATTGCAGCAGCCCAGGACTGAAATGTTAGCATGAGACCAAGGTAGTTCATTATAGTGGGAAGCAATGATAAGGTCAGGGTTATTCCCACAGAGTGGGAGTGTTACTCGAAGCAATCTCTGTGGTCTTACCAGTGTAAGGAACTCTGCATTGTGAGCGTTATTGACAGGAGATTGGATTGAAAGAGTACAAGGGAAATGTTGCTTCAATTGGAAGTTGTGTTTGGGGCCTTAGACAGTGAAGAGGGAAGAGATGAATGGGCAAGTGTTGCAACTTCTTCGATTGCAAGGGAAGGTTTCATTGGGGAGAGGGGAAGTGTTCAGGGTGATGAAGGGTGTCACTGCAGGAATGTTCCCTGTGAAATATGACGTGGATGGGAGGAAAAGATGTGTTTGATGGTGATGTCATGAGTTAGGGTATTTCTCGTTTGACGGAAAAGGAGATCACATCACAGGCGGCCCACTGGAATGTGGCATCATCAAACAGAAACAAAAGAGACAAATAAACTGGGAGAATGGAGTCAGTCACCGTTAATCATGTGTTCAGCCACTTGCAGAAGTTCCCCCTGAAGAAGAACTAGACATATAAATTGAAGATTTCTGTCTCACATCTGGTCTGAGGCGGGGTGTGGAAATAGACTTAGAGGAAGACCAGTGAGTATACAGGAGCAGACATTCTAGCAGATATCCCATAACACTCAGCAATTGTTGTTTCTGTTCAAACAGAAAGACACAATAAGGATATGAACCACCCATGGTTGACATAAGCTGTCAAGTATACTATTGAATTACAAATTGATGAACGCTTGTGTAGGAGCAGATGTTTGCAGTTTATTTCAGGAGCCATAAGCAGATGCTGGACATGAATTCCAGCTGTGCTTCCTGAATTATCCCCAGAAACCCCTGCCATTGCTGCTCCATCCTCTTCCCTGCTCGTCTCCCCTTCCAGATTCCAGGTTCTTCCTCTCAAATTACAGAGCACATTCTCTCACATTATGGTCCCTACCCACTTCACCTGAAGCTCTTTGATCAAGTCTACCGTCCCGGCACGAGAATCAAGCAGCGTTTTGAGCTGCCACTTTGCTTCTGGCCTCAGTGAGGTTCGGCCGCCCAATTCATGCTGTTTTACAGCTCCCACTCACATGTCATTCCGGAAAGTTTGCTTCTTGAAGTAAACCCTATTGAAAACACCTCTCCCCCTTTGCACTGAATTCACACTGTGATCCAAATTTCCAAAAGAATATTCAGCCTTCATCTCACTCTGCTAAATGCAACTGCACGTTGAACGTTTGGGATAACACTTCCGTTTCTTACATAGATCTGGCCAGAGAAATATTTTCACTGCAGAGCTCATCACTCCCTTTAGACAATGGAATTCAGGTGGTTGACTTCTTATTGGCACTAGTAAGAGTTCCATGCTGCCTTAGTATTGTGGCATGGAGAAAAACAAATCACAGTATGAAGTTTGGGCTGAGTGTTGTTTACCTGTCATTTTGAATACTGTTTTAAATTTGCAGTGTTTATATTTAAATGTTTGTTCTTGAAGTTAATATCAGATGGAGTGTAGGAGGTTGAGGGGTGACATTATAAAAGTTTATAAAATCATGGGAGGCATGGGTAGGGTGAATAGCCATGGTCTTTGGTGACTGTGACAGTCACCTGATGAAGGAGCAGCGCTCCAAAAACGAGTGTGTTTCCAATTAAACCTGTTGGACTATAACCTCGTCTTGTGTGAGTTTTAAACTCATTGGGAAATCCCCTGTAAGTATTTCAATGATACAATCAAAATGGTGCTCGGAGGGAAGTTCTTGAACTGTCTCTCACAAAGAGAATACTTTTTAAAAAATTAAACAGATACAACTAAGGGTAGACAGATCAGCAGTAATTCGTAGATGGTTTTAAAAGAAGCGGTTCCAGAGTGACTGGTGGCATTGTGTGAAATATTCCATAGCTCTCTGGGTTACAGGAGTGTTCCAGTGAAACTGGTGATCCTCCAATGTGGCGCCTGTCTTCAAGAGCGTGACAGAAAGCAGGAACCATTTAGCCTAATCATTATTGCTGGGATCTGCTAGAATCGGTTATTAAGGAAGGGATTGCAGGGCATTTAGAAAAGATTCACGCAGAGTCAGCATGGTTTTGTGAAAGGTGATCTATATTGCCCTGTTAAATCACGAAACGTTTTTTCTGGACGGCACGGTGGCACAGTGGTTAGCACTGCTGCCTCGCAGCGCCAGAGACCCGGGTTCAATTCCCGACTCAGGCGACTGACTGTGTGGAGTTTGCACGTTCTCCCCGTGTCTGCGTGGGTTTCCTCCGGGTGCTCCGGTTTCCTCCCACAGTCCAAAGATGTGCAGGTCAGGTGAATTGGCCATGCTAAATTGCCCGCAGTGTTAGGTATAGGGGTAAATGTAGGGGTATGGGTGGGTTGCGCTTCGGCGGGTCAGTGTGGACTTGTTGGGCCGAAGGGCCTGTTTCCATACTGTAATGTAATCTAATCTAATCCCTGAGAATGTAACAAGCAGATTTGATTAATGGGAAATTGTAGGCACGAGGCTTTCCAGAGATTTTCCACAAGGTATCCCAAAATAAAGTTTCTTACACAACACAGAAACTCATAGTATGACGGATAATCATGAGCAAGGGGTGGCTGTTGGTTAACACATAGAAATTAGAGAATCACTATTAATCGACCTTTATGATAAAATGCATCTACTGGCGTACCACAAATATCAGTCTGATGGCAAGAGGTATTTATCATCTGTACTGATAGTCTGATGCCGGGAGCTGAGTACAATATACATTCGAGTTTGAGGATGAAACTGAGAACCAAGAGGCAGGTTGTTATTTAATGAAGATGATTCCAAAAAAAGAAGCAGTATAAAGGGATTCATGTGTTCCTGTGTATGAAGCATA
>NC_057736.1:50606162-50617197 GCF_004010195.1 Chiloscyllium plagiosum | reverse complement strand
CGCTAATTAAATGAATCTACCGTGCCTGCCTCTACCACCTCTGCTGGCAATGTGTTCCAAACGCCCACCACCCTCTGTGTGAAGTACTAGCCGCATGTATTCCCCTTCATTTATCCAGCTCTAACCTTGAAAGCATGGCCTCTGGTTATTGAATCCTTCACCCTGAGAAAAAGCTTGCCTCTATCCACCGTGTCTATAGGCTTCATGATTTTGCAAACCTCAATCAGGTCCCCCCTCAATCTCCTTTTTTCTAGTGAAAATAAACCTAACCGACTCAACCTCTCTTCATAGCTAGCACCTTCCATACCAGGCAACATTCTCGTAACTATTCAGAATGTGGGTCCGCTCATGGGCAGAGTATCTCACTCGGAGACATAGATACAGAATAAGATTTTTCGATTTCAAACTGAGATGCAAAGAAAAACTTTCTTTCAGAAGGTAGTGAACATTTGGAATTCTCTAACCTAGAGAGTTGTGGAGGCTGGGGCACTGAATGTATTTATAAAGGGGGTGGATTGGTTATTAATATATCAGCGAGCTGAGGGATACAAGAGGTTAGCTGGAAAGTGGAGTTGAGCTCTGGAGTAGATCAGCCATGTTCTTATTGAATGGTAGTGCAGGCTTGAGGGGCCGAATAGCCTCCTCCTGTTACTATTTCTTATGCTCTAACGCTATGATTTTGGAAAGTCATTGGTTATTTTCCTGGAAGTCGTATTGTGCAATGTTGCATTGAGGGAGAGCAGAGGAATTGTTTGAGTAAACCTTGGGTAGGGTATGGGGGTTGCATACACAGTGAATCTGGGTCTGTAACATGAGCCATATCTGGAGCAGAAGTTACAGAGAGGGGAAGCCTGGAAAGAAGGATTGAGGGAAGGGTTTCACTTCCTGACCCAGCCAGGTGCATTTCTGAAACTACAGATAACCATCGGAATGGCCTCGATCTGCCCCTGTGTAGCAGGTCTGAAGGGCTGACACTACTCCACCGGTAATTAATATCGTAGTTCTTCTCATTGTTGTCCCAGCTGCACGATTCTCTCCGCACACCATTATCCCTGATTCACCTGTCTATGGAAAATCGCATGAAACCAGTCTTGATATACTAGAAAGATTCAGCCATCCCAATCTTCTGGGAAAGAGAATTCCCATTTGAATGAATTCCCATTTTGTGAATTTCTCCTCATTCCTGCTCTGACTGAAGTTGGAGGCTGTCACTGTTTCCTTTTCGAGTCACACTCCTCCACTGCTCACAACAGATTTTATATGTAACTAATTTGGTATATGGCCAATGTTAAAGGTATCTCTGTCCACCTGGGTCAGGTTCAGTGATAGGAACAAAGTAGGCAGATTTCTTTAGTCAGCCACAAGTAACAAATAGAACTAACGGAAGAACATAGTGGATATGAGCGTAGCACTGCTGCCTCATATCACTGGGGAGCTGAGCTCAATTCCAACCTCGGCTGACCCTCCAGGAGGAGTTTGAACATTCTCCCCATATCTGTGTGGGTTTCCTCCCAGTGATCTAGTTTCCTCCCACACTCCAAAGATAGAACATAGAATATTACAGCGCAGTACAGGCCCTTCGGCCCTCGATGTTGCGCCGCCCTGTCATACTCATCTGAAGTCCATCCCACCTGCACTATTTCATGTACGTCCATTTGCCTGTCCATGACGACTTAAATGCACTTAAACTTGGCGAATCTACTACTGATGCAAGCAAAGCATTCCATACCCTTACTACTCTCTGAGTAAAGAAAGAACCTCTGACATCTGTCTTATACCTATTTCCCCTCACTTTAAAATTTTGACCCCTCGTGTTTGCCGTCCCCATACTTGGAAAAAGGCTCTCCATATCCACCCTATCTAACCCTCTGATTACCTTGTATGTCTCTATTAAGTCACCTCTCAACCTTCTTCTCTCTAACGAGAACAGCCTCAAGGCCCTCAGCCTTTCCTCGTAAGACATTCCTTCCATACCAGGCAACATCCCAGTGAATCTCCTCTGCACTCTTTCCAAAGCTTCCACATCCTTCTTATACTGCAGTGACCAGAACTGTACACAATACTCCAATTGTGGCGGTACCGGAGCTTTGTGTAGCTGCAGCATAACCTCCTGGTTCGGGAACTCAATCCCTCTATTAATAAAGGCCAAGGTTAAAGCATCTGAAAAAGGCGGATAAGCTATGCAAAAAGATATTTTCATCTTTAGAAACAAGTTATTGATTAGCGTTGTGTTAAAGATAAGATGTTGTCTTACTACAGGAATGAGAGGAATGACCAGAGAAATGTGTACTCCCTATGTTCAGGGCAGCTCTCCTCAGAGACAGGTTTTGGACTGATACTTGTTGAGATGTAGGAGACTTCAGTGTCGTAGCAACCTCACAATTTTCTCTTCAGAGATGGCTACATCGATCATTGTGTATGGATAACACAGCAGTATCATCAAGACTGTGGAAGGAAAGCATCACCATTCTCCTTTACCACTAACATTGTTCAAGTAATTGGATGTGAACAAGATCAATACCAGGCAATATCAACAACCCACCCAGACCAGGTAGCGCTGTCACATTAAAACTGTTGTCGTGAAACGGGTTAACTGATTAGTTTGTTCAGTGATTGTGATTGATGTCAGTGTCCATGGATCAGAACTGTGTCACTGGAGGGTTTCCCTCTTCTATTAATAAGGGGTTTCATTCAACATGTTATCCCATAGTATCAGCGGTAGCAGCATCCTCAACCTGATTGAGATCAGCAGCTCCAGAGAGAGGGAGAGATAGTAATCTGAGAACATTAGACGGGAATGCTCCAACAATGGAGCAGAATCTGAGAGCATTAGACTGGAACGTTCCAACAATCGAAAGAGGTTTATCCGAAAGTCTTTACTGGCTTTCTCAGGATTGGATACGTTTAACTTGGCGGACAGAGTGTGTACTGATGATTATTCAGTATTATTACTAATGATTACTACCCCATTTTCCCTGTCCTCGGATCCTGCCTTAATTGCTGTGCTCTTCCAGCACCACTAATCCAGAATCTGGTTTCCAGCATCTGCAGTCATTGTTTTTACCTCGGTGTTTCTGGTGAGCCTGTCTCTGTCAATTTTTAGTTCTGTAAACCATTGTGAGCACGATCGCTATTTCTGTTGCCCACATTTGGCAAAGGTATAAACTGTTGTATTCACGTTCAATCACAAACTCCATTCCTATTTCATGAGAATCATACACGTCACTTACAAACATCTGAGGAGGGAAAAAAAGTGTTGATAATCAAAACTGACCCATTTTGACCTGAGCTGAGTTATGTCTCAGTAATCCCTCCATCAGCAAACCTGCCCACTACAACCTCCACAATATTCGCAGTCTTCACTTCTACATCAGTGCATTTTCTGATTAAACCATCATCCACGTCTTTCTGCCTGCAGTTTTCTTATGACCTGTCTTCCTGTTACAAATAATTTGATCACAAATGCATTCCTGTCTCTCCCTGGACATATGTCAGGTGTAAGGTGTAAGGTGTAAATTCAGTTTGATTCTAAAATGTGGTGGTCACAGCTTTATGCCATCTATTTCAGCATAACCTATAACTTCATACTAGGAAGAGCACTGTGCTCTCAGTGACTGTATCATTTGAACTATTTTGATTTTAGAACTGCCTGGGCAGGAGTGGGTCCCAAATCCATCATCTCCCAAGTGCAGTGCTCCGACGTTTTCACTCAGTGACGGAGACCATCTCTGCCCACCACTGAGGGGAATACATTACTTCTCTGTCCACATAGGAAGATACAGAAAATCGTCCACAAGTATTAGGGGAGAGAGTGTCTGGTACAATTGACAAACTATGGAAGGATTAAAATTAATAAAGAGAAATCACTCAATAAACTAACTGAACAGAAGATTGGTAAGTTACTGCATCAGATGAGCCCCATCCCGGAGTATTCAGGCAGGTGCCAAAATAACTAGTGAAAGAGTGACAGAGACTTTCGGCACATAAATAGACCAGTCGGTGTAACCAGTCTGTGATTATCATAATCCCAAACTAACCTAGTCCCACCTGCTGACACTTGGTCCATATTCCTCCAATCCTTTCCTATTCATGACTTTTAGATAGTATAACCACAAGAAATAATTATTGAATATCCTTCAAGACTATTTAGACTGAACGTACTGCTTGCTGCAGACCTCAAAGTACCTTTAACAATCCAAAGTATTGAAAACGTTACGGAGAGGGAAATAAATTAAGTCTAAATTTTGGACAACTTGATGTCAGTGTGAAGAAAATTATTGCAATCTGCTAGAAGGAATGTGATAAATAGACATTTAGAGAATCATGATGTGACTTGGAAGAGTCAGAAAACAGAAATCATTTCTGAGAAAACTGTGGAGTTGGTGTTTGGTGAGGCATCCACAGATGAGATCCCAGTGACAGTGGTGTATTTGTATTAATAGAATACTTCCGACGTGGTTGTTGACAGCTCAGCGAAAGTCCATGTGTAAGGGGGGATAAACTACATGGATTACGACCTCGTGGATATTACAGGGAATGCACCCGTGTGTGGACTGAAGGCTGTTACTTTCGCGGTATCACATGTATCAGTATTTGGACCACAGCAATTAGCAAGTTAGACGCATGATTTTGGTATGGGTAACAAATAGCATAGATCTCATTTTGCATTGATTAAGTGGTGCGACTTTGGGAAATGTCATTGTCTGAAAGGACCTTGATTATGAGTCACCAAACAGAGAACATCCAGGAGTCTGAGAAGCATAGAACTTTATAGTCCGCAAACTGGTCCATGCTGACTTGTTACGAAGCCGAAAGCATGTCTGGTCACGTTAAGACAGAACGTGCTTTGCTGAATTTATGTATAGCCACAACTGATGGTTGTCAGGTTGTTCCAAATGTAATAAATGGCTGGTAAATGGTTACCTGAGTTTTGGTTGCTGTTTTGACGACAATTCAAATTTAACCAATTAGTTTTAATCATGTCAAGGATACTAGAAACAATTGGAGAATACACTTTATTGTTTTAACACCTGGAAACTAATCAAATTATCAGAATTTCATGTGTCATGGGAGTATATAAATATTATGTTTTGAAAATTAAAGGGAGAGCAACTGCTGTCGAGCCAGAGAGCTAAATAGCCATCTAACATCTAGGTCTCAAATAAATTAGAAAGATATTCTCTATCAAAGATACTTCTTCATGCAAAACCTACATGCTGTTAATAGAAAGGCAATACGATTACCCAGGGAAATCAGCATCAGGGAGGTTAAAGACAGCGGGAAAGACAGAGATTGTGTGATGTTGAGATTAAGTTAATGTAATGCTTAATAAGTGGATTACTGGAACAGCATATTTTGTAGTTTTGGAATCAAATACTAAGCAGTTTAGAAAAGGGGGTGTTGTGCTTGTGAATAGTATTTTTTAGAGTTTACCATTCGAGTTCAGAAAATAAATTGTTATTTTTCTTTGATGGTAGAATTTGAGGTTCTCTCTCATTTATGTGTTAACAGAATACGAGGCGAGGTGAGCATTTTTTGGCATTTAATTTAAATTTCAACATCGACGTCATAACAGAATGGGGTTTGTTGTTTGGGATTTGTGCATACATGAACAGATTTGCAGTACAAAAGGTCTCAGCAGATTGCAACACTCAGCAATTATAGTCCTAGATCTTTAAATAAAACTTAGGTCAGAAAATTTGTTTAATTTTGGTTACTTGTGGGTGACTAAATGAAAAGTAAGAGAAATGGATCGTAACATTGCTAAAGAGATTTTGGGGTTTAAAGATGATTCCCAAATTTGCCAAGAACGTTAGAAAGACAGAGGAAGGGCATACATTTAGAATTAGCAAATAGGTTAGAATTATGTTTAGATTAGAGTGGTGCTGGAAAAGGGCGTGCAGTGGTAGTTTGGCGCACTGACCTCTACACCATTGAAGCCAGACACCAACTTGAAGAAACTTCCTCCTACCGCCCCCTCGACCATGACTCCACATATCCTCACCAAACCATCATCTCCCAGACCATGCACAACCTCATCACCTCAGGAGATCTCCCACACACAGCTTCCAGGAACTTTGCACCACGCGATTCTACCTCATTCCCAAGATACACAACCCTGACAATCCCAGCTGACTCATTGTCTCAGCATTCTCCTGCCACACCGAACTCATCTCCACCCACCTCGATACTTTTTTTAATCCCCCCTTGACGAGGAACTTCCCACATATGTTCGAGACACCACCCACACCCTCTACCACCTCCAAGACTTCCATTTCTCCAGCCGCCAACGCCTCATCTCCACCATGGATATCCAATTCCTCTACACCTCCATCCACCATGACCAGGGCCTCCAAGCCCTCTGTTTCTTCCTCTCCCAATGTACCCAACAGTATCTTTCCACAGACACTCTCATTCGTTTGTCTGAACTGGTCCTCACCCTTAACAATTTCTCCTTCGAAGGCTTCCACTTCCTCCAGACCCAAGGGGTAGCCATGGGCACGCGTGTGAGCCCTAGCTATGCCTGTCTCTTTGTCGGCTACGTAGAACATTCCATCTTCCGTAGTTACACCGGCACCACTCCCCACCTCTTCCTCCATTACATTAATGACTGCATTGGCGCCACCTCGTGCTCCTGCGAGGAATTTGAGCAGTTCATCAACTTCACCAACACGTTCCACCCCAACCTTAAATTCACCTGAACCATCTCTGACATATCTTCCCCTTCCTGGACCTCTCCATCTCCACGAAGGACGACTGACTTGACACTGACATTTTTCACAAAACCACCGACTCCCACAGCTACCTGGATTACAACTCTTCCCACCCTACCTACTGCAAAAATGCCACCCTGTATTCGCAATTCCTCTGCCTCTACCGTATCTGCTCCCAGGAGGACTAGTTCCACCATAGAGCACACCAGATAGCCTCCTTCTTTAAAGACGGCAATTTCCCTTCCCATGTGGTTAAAGATGCTCTCCAACGCATCTCATACACATCCCGCACCTCCACCCTCAAACCCCACCCCTACAACCGTAACAAGGACAGAACCCTTCTTTTCCTCACCTTACACCCTATCAACCTTCACATAAACCAAATCATCCGCCGACATTTCCGCGACCTCCAAACCGACCCCACGACCTGAAGTATATTTCCCTCCACAATCCTTTACATTTTCTACAAAGATCGATCCCTCCATGACTACCTAGTCAGGTCCACGATCCCCAACAACCCACCCTCCACTCCTGGCACCTTCCCCTGCCGCCACAGGAATTGCAAAACCTGCGTCCACACCTCTTCCCTCACCTCCATCCAAGACCCCAAAGGACCCGTCCACATCCTGTTTCACCTGCACATCCACCAATTTCATTTATTGTATCTGTTGCTCCTGATGCGGTCTCCTCTACATTGGGTAGACTGGACGCCTTCTCACAGAGCACTTTATGGAACGTCTCCAGGACAACCAATCAACCCCACTGCATAGGGGCCAACATTTCACCTCCCTCTCCCACTCTGCTAAGGACATGCAGGTCCTGGGCCTACTCCACGGCCACTCTCTCACCACCGGACGCCTTAATGGAGAACACCTCACCTTCCGCCTCAGAACACTTCAACCCCAGGACATCAATGTGAACTTCACCAGTTTCCCCATTTCCCCTCACCCCACCTTACCACAGTTCCAAACATCCAGCACAGCCCCACCTCATGACCCTACCTGCCAATCTTCCTTCCCACCTTTCCGCTCCACCCTCTTCTCTAACATATCACCTTCATCCCCAACCCCATCCGCCCATTGTACTCTTTGCTACCTTTGCCAACCTCCTCTTTGACCTATTACCTTCATCCCCACCCCCATCCACATATTTTACTTTTTGCTTCCTTCTCCCCGGCCACCTTCTCATTTATATTTCCAACTTGGAGGCACCCTGCTTCCATTCATGATGAATAGCTTTTGCCCGAAACATCGATTTTCCTGCTCCTCGGATGCTGCCTGACATGCTGTTCGTTTCCAGCACCACTGTAATATAGACTCTAGGTTCCAGCATTGCAGTACTCACTTTTGCTTAGAATTGGGTTTAGCCATGGACAAAAGTGAAGCTAAAATTGTAATAGAGTTGGTCAAGCACTTAGTTGTATCAGAGAAACATAGAATTGCAGCAGAGTTAGAAAAAAAGTAATTTCAACTGGAGTAAAAGATTTTAGATAGTAAAGAAAAGGGGGGAAGTGAGAGAAGGTTCTCAGCTGAGCAAAGAGAGAGAGAGGAAAGAGAGAGATGAAGAGTGAGTAGAAAGAAAAAAGAGAGTGAATTTGAACTTCAGAAGTTGCAAATTAGTCAGGAAAGTTAAGTGAACAGAGATAGTGATGTCCACAAATATATTAAAATATTGAAGCACTTTGATGAAAAAGTTGCCAAAGCCTTCTTTCTTTCATTTGAAAAAATTGGCTGGGAAAATGGACTGCTCAAAGAACTTAGGCGTAAAGCTAGTTCAGACTAAGCTGATAGGTAGAGCAAGTAAGATATTTGTAGCGCTGACAGATGAGGGGTCAAAAGATTGTGCAGATGTCAAACGGAGTATTTTGAGTTCTTACGATTTGGTATCAAAAGCATATAGACAGCGGTTCAAAAACTTAAAGATGAAACCAGGTCAGACATATCGTGAGTTTAAAAGATTTTAATATGGTAATATGGAGGTTGGGAAATTTAATATGGACGTCGGCCTTAAAACAGACATATAAGGCTCAAAGAGAGATTATTCTACTGGAGGAGTCTCTTCCAGAGATGATCAGAATTCATGCGAATGAACAGAAAGTTCAAGAATTGAGAAAAGTAGCGGAGACGGCAGGTAAATATATATTGGTGCATGAGCTGCAATTTAGCTTCTGGCAGGATTTTCATCCAGTGAAGGACAGAAACTGGGAGAAGGGGAGAGCTTATTCTACACAACAAAGAGTAGCGCCAACTGGTAATAGTTCACCATAGGTTATAAAAGATGCCTAAGATGGTGGAAAGGAGTAGAAAAGCCTCAGATTTGTTTTTGTTTAGGATCATGGAGTGGAACACATGACATTACAGTGCCGGTGGTTACAGAAGGGCACCTGGAAATGGTGTTTTCACTACCAGAAAGTGGGACACATAAATGCATAGTGCTGGACGTTAAAGAAAGGCACTGTGGGAAAAAATGTGATAAAAGAGGCTCAGCCAGTGGCATTAGTGGAAGTAGTAAAGGAAACCTCAAGAAAACTTGAGAAACGGGCACAGCCTAAGCTAGAGCTCGGCATTCTTGGGAGTGCAGATGAGCAGAGAGATCTCGGTGTCCATGTACACAGATCCCTGAAAGTTGCCACCCATATTGACAGGGTTGTTAAGAAGGCATACAGTGTTTGGTCTTTATTAATAGAGGGATTGAGTTCCGAAACCAGGAGGTTATGCAGCAGCACAGCTCTGGTATGCTGCAGCAAAGCTCTGGTACGGCCACATTGGAGTATTGTGTACAGTTCTGGTCACCGCATTATAAGGAGGATGTGGATGTTTTGGAAAGGGTGCAGAGGAGATTTACGAGAATGCTGCATGGTATGGAAGGAATGTCTTATGAGGAAAGGCTGAGGGCCTTGAGGCTGTTCTCGTTAGAGAAAAGGAGGTTGAGAGGTGACTTAATTACAGTGTTTTGGCCTTTATTAATAGAGGGATTGAGTTCCGAAACCAGGAGATTATGCAGCAGCATAGCTCTGGTATGCTGCAGCAAATCTCTGGTACGGCCACATTGGAGTATTGTGTACAGTTCTGGTCAACGCATTATAAGAAGGATGTGGATGTTTTGGAAAGGGTGCAGAGGAGATTTACGAGAATGCTGCATGGTATGGAAGGAATGTCTTACGAGGAAAGGCTGAGGGCCTTGAGGCTGTTCTCGTTCGAGAAAAGGAGGTTGAGAGGTGATTTAATAGAGACATACAAGGTAATCAGAGAGTTAGATAAGGTAGGCAAGGAGAGCCTATTTCCAAGTATGGTGACGGAAAACACGAGGGGACACAATTTTAAAGTGAGGGGAGATAGGTATAAGACAGATGTCAGAGGTAGTTTCTTTACTCAGAGAGTAGTAAGGGTATGGAATGCTTTGCATGCATCAGTGGTAGATTGGCCAAGTTTAAGTGCATTTAAGTCGTCATTGGACAGGCAAATGGACGTACATGGAATAGTGTCGGTGGGATGGGCTTCAGATGAGTATGACAGGGCGGCGCAACATCGAGGGCCGAAAGGCCTGTACTGCGCTGTAATGTTCTATTTTCTATGTTCTGTGAATTTGATCTCGATAAAAATTCTAGTCTGTGGGTAACGTTTACTCAGAAAGTACTGAGGGAGAAGGACATAAAGTGATAATTTTGTGAGGTTAGGGATCTGTTAATTCTCTCATAGTCAAAAATTGTGGTACTGGAAATAAGCACAAAAGATCAGACAGCATCCTAAGGGCAAGACAACCGCCAAATCAGGTATAAGCCCTTCAGCCTTCAGTGGCGGGGAGAGAAGGTGGCTGAAAGATAAATACGCGGGCAGGGGTGTGGCTGGCGGGACGTTCACAGAGAAGGCTATGGGAAAATGAAGGCGGAAGTGATAATGATAGGTTGGAAGGGAGGTGGAGTATGTCGGTAGGAAGGAAGATGGACAGTTAGGAGTGTTCACGATGGTGGTGTGGAGATGGAGGGTTGGATCTGGGATGAGGATGGTTAGGGGAGATCTGGTAACTAGTGAAGTCGACGTTGATACCCTGTGGCTGGACGGTCCCAAATGTTCTACCACCTTTCCGCTTCACCCTCCCCTCTGACTTATCACCATCACTCCCACCGACATCTACGTATCGATTTCCAAGCTACCTTTCACCCAGTTCCACTTCACTATTTGTCTGTCAGCCCGCTTCCCCCTCCTCCAACCCCCACTTTCCTGAAGAAGTGTTTATGCCTGAAACATCGACTGTCCTGCTCCTCGAATGCTGTCTTTTGCCAGCTCCATACTTCTCAACTCTGATCTCCAGTATCTGTTTTC
>NC_057736.1:50602397-50605144 GCF_004010195.1 Chiloscyllium plagiosum | reverse complement strand
AACAGCTTACTGTCAGGATTACCCGAACGATTGAGATGAATGTATCCCATTAATTTGTTTGCCATGAGATATGCCCCAAATGAATCTACTCAGTTTACTCCCTTTGAGTTAATATTCGGACATGGAGTGAGAGTTCCTTCCAAATGAATGAAAGAGAAATTGACAGGACTGAAGTCGGAGATCTCACACTTGGATTATGTATCTGAGGTGAGGGAGAGATTAAACAATGTCTGTGAGTTGGCTGAACAGCACCTGAAGAGAGAAGGGCATAGAATGAAGCAAATGGCAGATAAAAACTACGAAATTCGTATGTTTTCTGGTGGGGATGACATACTGGTATTATTAAGAATGGATTGAAATACATGCAAAGCCAGGTTTAGTGGCCCCATGAAAATGGAGAAAGAGTTGAGTCAGACAAACTATCTGGTAAAGATGCTGGAGATAATAAAAAAGTTACCGGGTACGTCATGTTGCAATCTTACTAGAAGAGAGACGGGGAACTGGAGAAACACGTATTAGTTACCGCCCTGCAGAGTGAGGAATCAAATCCAGATGCCATGGAGTTTAATATGCCTCAAAATGCTTTAAATAACAAGTCGGTCCTCGAGCAGTGGGAGAGGACAGTGAGCAATATGTCACAGGAGCAAAGAATCCAGTTAGAAAAAAGAAGATTTGCAAGCCTGAGCCGATCCAAATCCACTGTATAAACCTGTTGCCCAATTCCTCAGCATCTGTATCCCTCTGCTTCCGACCGACTCATGCATCTGTGCAGACCCATCTTAAATTGTTTACCATGCCTGTCTCTACTACATCTGCTGGCAACGCGTACCAGGCACCTACCTCACTCTGTGCACAGTATTTGCTGCGTATGTCCCCCTTAAACCTTTACCCTCTCATCTTGAAAACGTGACCTTTCGTTATTAAACCCCTCACCTGGATAAAAGTTTATCTCTATCGACCCTGTCGATACCCTTCATGATTTTGTACACCTCAATCCGATCCCAACTCAGTCTCCTCTCTCGAATGACAACAATTCTAACCTACTAAACCTCTTTTCATAGCTAGCACCTTCCATACCAGACAATATCCTCATAACCCTTCTCTGCACACTGTCCAAAGTGTCCACATGATTTTGGTAATGTGGCGATCAGAATTGAACACAGTATTCTAAATGCGGCCGAACCAATGCATGTTACAATTTTAACATGATCTGCCGGCTCTTCGACTCAATACCCCGTCCGATGAAGGCAAGCATAACATATGCCTTCTTGAACACTCTATCCATCTGTGCAGCAACCTTCAGGGTACAATGGGCCTGAACTCCCAGATCTCTCATCAACCTGTCCAAAGGCTCTACTGTTTACAGTATAATTCGCTCTTGAATTAGACTTCCCAAAAAGTATCACCACATATTTGCCTGAATTGAACTCCATCTGCCACTTCTCCACCCAACTCTGCAATCTACCTATATTCTCCTGAATTCTTTGACAGTCTCCTATGCTTTCTGCTACTCCACTCATTTTCGTGTCATCTGCTAATCAGAACAATGTTGCCCTCTTCCAGTGTCCCCAGCACTGATCCCTGAGGAACAACACTGGTCACCTTGCTCCATTTCAAGAAACTCCCTTCAAATACTCTTGTTGCTCAACCAGTTCTTTATCCGCCTAGCTAGAACAACCTGCACAACATCTCACTGCACTTTCTCCATTAGTTTATCATGGGGGACGTTATCAAACGCCTTATTGAGGTCCATTTATATGACATCTACAACGGCTTCTTCAGCTATCAACTTGGTCACTTCCTCGAAGAACTCTATTAAGTTGATAAGGCACGATGTCCCCGCACAAAATCATGTTTCTGATCACTGATAAGCTAATTCTTTTCCAAATATAATTGATTTTATCCATCAGTACCTTCTCCACCAACTTTCCCACCACTGACGTCAGCTTCACTTATCTGCAGTTACCTGGAACACCCCTCCTACCATTCTTGTACAGGGGGACAACATCAGTAACCCTCCAGTCCTTCGGGACATAACCTGTGTTTAAGGATGCTACAACGGTATCTGTCAGGGTCACAGATATTTCTTCTCTCGGCTCCCACAGCAACTTGGAATAGATCCCATCTGGTCCTGGGGATTTGTTCACATTAATAACCTTCAGCCTACCCAGCACATCTTCCCTACTTATGTGAACGCGATCCAGAGTAAACAAACTTCTATCTCTAATCTCAACATTTGTTGTGTCCCTATCCTCAGTAAACATTGATGCAAAGTAATCATAAGAATAAAAGGCTTTGGGATTCTCTTTAATTCTGTTTACAAAGTTCCGTTGGGTTCTTAGCTGCCTAGACCTTATGTACGCTTCCCTTTTCCTGTTGGCTAGTCACACCATTTCTCCTGTCATCCACGGTTCACTAATCTTGCCTTTCCTATCCCTTGGTTTCAACAGGACATGTCTATCCTGCACTATCTTCAACCTATCTTTGAAAGCCTCCCACATTTCAAATGTGAATTTGCTTTCAAATAGCTGTGTCCAATACACATTTCCCAGCTCCTGCCTAATTTCGATATAATTGGTGTTGGCTCAGTATAGTACTCTTCCCTTAGGACCATGCTCATATTTGTCGACGAGATTCTAAAACTTACAGAATTGTCGTCATTGTACTCAAAGAACTCCCCCCCCGCCACCCCCACTGCAACGTCTACGACCTGCCCTGGCTCATTCCCAACACCAGGTCCAATATGG
>NC_057736.1:50598556-50601897 GCF_004010195.1 Chiloscyllium plagiosum | reverse complement strand
TTTGAATTAGGCAGGCACGTTGTGTTGCCCACATTGTGTTAGCACTGCTGCCTTACAGCACCAGAGATCTGGCTTCGATTTCAGACTTGTGTCATGTTTATGTGGAGTTGGCACATTCCCCCTGTGCCTGAAAGGATTTCCGTCAAATATGCCAGTTTCCTCCCACAGTTGCAAGATGTGCAGGTTAGGTGGATTAGTCATGGAAAATGCCAGATTGCAGAGATTGGTTTGGGGAGTGGAGTTTGCATGAGGTGGATTTCGGAGCATCAATGTGGAGTCGATGGGTCAAATTGCCCGTTTCTACACAGTAGGGATTCTATGGTTAACACCTTCATTGCAAACATCAGTTGAGGGAACAATGTCGGAGTGAATTCCAATATCTTTTCCTCAGTGAGGAGATTAAATCTATTCACATTACTCCACATGTGATCTCACTAAGGTCCTGTACAGCAGCAACAACACTTTACCAGCCTGCTGTACACTTCGCACTCAGGTTAGAGCAGTCTCCGCTGTCTGGGAAATACACAGTATTGTTGAAAATATATGGCGTGTTGACTTTCATTTCAGGAAAATTTGTGCACAGGATTTGGAGATGCTGGTGTTGGACTGGTGTTCAAAGTTAAAAATCACACAACAACAGGTTATAGTCGAACAGGTTTAATTGGAAGCACACTAACTTTCTGAGCGTCGCTCCTTCATCAGGTGATAGGAGGAAGTGTGTCATACTACAGCTGTACAGTGCCTTGTGAGACCTTATCTCGAACACTGTGCAGTATTCTGTGCAATTTTGATTTCCTTACCTAATAAAGGACAAACCTGACATTGAGTGAGTGCAGCGAAATCAGTGCACACTAATTTCTGGGATGACAGGCTTGTTGTGGAAGCAAGATGAGTCGACGGGGCTTGTATTCTATGGTGTTTAGGAAAACGGGTGAACTATATAAATAAGACCATAAGACTATAAGACATAGGAGTGGAAGTAAGGCCATTCGGCCCATCGAGTCCACTCCACCATTTAATCATCGCTGATGGGCATTTCAACTCCACTTACCCGCATTCTCCCCGTAGCCCTTAATTCCTTGTGACATCAAGAATTTATCAATCTCTGCCTTGAAGACATTTAGCGTCCCAGCCTCCACTGCACTCCACTGGTTTCTGATATGGTAACGCTTCCATTTTCATATTCTCATTCTGCTGAGGGTTTCTCCCTGGTGTCACGCCTCCAATTTGTTACATTTCTCAAACCCCTTAACATATGCATCTGAATCTTTTCCATTCCTCGATTGACATCTTTGTGTGTTTGATGTGAATGTGATTCCCTCTGTTTCTTTCCCTGACCATGATTAAGAACTCTGTCGTGTCAGTGATGCCAGCCTTATTTATTATAAGACCCAATGAATGTGTGCACCTTGCGTTATTGTTCACTTCCAATGTACGGCATTCTGTGTTGTACAGGGCATTTGAGCAACTTTGCCACACGCCTGTGGAACTTGTCCTAAAACAGAAATTACTGAAGAAACTACGCATGTCTGGCAGCATCTTATGGAGTGTAAGCAGAGTTAATTTCTGGATGCAGTGACCCTTCGACAAAGCTCCCAGTTTCTCCAGCAATATTTGTATTTTTATTTCCAGTGTCCATGACCATTAGTTATATTGGATTTTTTTTCCGTACTTATTCATTTATGGAGAAACTCAGCAAGTGCATGAGCATCTGCGGAGACAGAGAAACAGAGTTAGTGTTTCAAGTCCAGTATGACACTTCTTCAGAGTGGAAAAGGATTGGAAAATGGGCTTTTTAATCCTTTGACAGACGCCGGGCGTGGGTGACAGGGAAAAGAGGTTCTGGCAAAAGATAAACTGGCCTTTAGCATTGGTGAACAAGAAGATGATGTGAAATGGCTTTAAATTAAGATGTGATTGGGGGAAAGGAGTTCTCTCTATTGAGTACAAGATAAAGAAGACACAAATACACAAGGTCATAGGGAGGCCAGGAAGGAGAATGAACACAAACTGGAGAAAAGCCATAATGGGGTCAGGCTGTGAAGTTGTGAAATTGAGTATTAACTCCTGCAATCTGTAACGTACCAAAACGCAAAGTGAGGTGTTACTCGAGTTTGAATTGTGCTTCATTGGAACATTGCAGCAGCCCAGGACTGAAATGTTAGCATGAGACCAAGGTAGTTTATTATAGTGGGAAGCAATGATAAGGTCAGGGTTATTCCCACAGAGTGGGAGTGTTACTCGAAGCAATCTCTGTGGTCTCACCAGTGTAAGGAACTCTGCATTGTGAGCGTTATTGGATTGAAAGAGTACAAGGGAAATGTTGCTTCAATTGGAAGTTGTGTTTGGGGCCTTAGACAGTGAAGAGGGAAGAGATGAATGGGTAAGTGTTGCAACTTCTTCAATTGCAAGGGAAGGTTTCATTGGGGAGAGGGGAAGTGTTCAGGGTGATGAAGGGTGTCACTGCAGGAATGTTCCCTATGAAATATGACGTGGATGGGAGGAAAAGATGTGTTTGATGGTGATGTCATGCTGGAGGTGATGGAAGTGACAGAGAATGATTCTGTGAATATGGATTCTAGTTGAGCAGGAAGTGATGACAAGGGGAGATCTATCATTGTTTTGGGAAGGAGAGGACGGAGTGATGGCAGAAGTGTGAGAGATGGGACAGTCACAGCTGCATGCCCTGTCCACCGGAGTTAGGGTATTTCTCGTTTGACGGAAAAGGAGATCACATCACAGGCGGCCCACTGGAATGTGGCATCATCAAACAGAAATAAAAGAGACAAATAAACTGGGAGAATGGAATCAGTAACCGTTAATCATGTGTTCAGCCACTTGCAGAAGTTCTCCCTGAAGAAGAACTAGACATACAAATTGAAGATTTAGAGAGTCACTATTAATCGACCTTTATGATAAAATGTATCTACTGGCGTACCACAAATATCAGTCTGATGGCAAGAGGTATTTATAATCTGTACTGATAGTCTGATGCCGGGAGCTGAGTACAATATACATTTGAGTTTGAGGATGAAACTGAGAACCAAGAGGCCGGTTGTTATTTAATGAAGATGATTCCAAAAAAAGAAGCAGTATAAAGGGATTCATGTGTTCCTGTGTATGAAGCATAAAGTGAGCATGCTGATGCAGCAAGTAACCAGGTTGGTTCATTAGGCGGCTGTTTCCTGTGATGCAAGAGTTGAATTGTTAAGTAACTCTAAAATGGTGAAATGTTTATTCATTGTCGTTGAAATTAATGAGGATGAATATTACTGAAACGTACAAGATACAGAGAGGGCTTCACAAGAACAAACAACAAAGAACAAAGAAAATCACTTCTG
>NC_057736.1:50556101-50598428 GCF_004010195.1 Chiloscyllium plagiosum | reverse complement strand
ATGACTTAGATGAGGGAGTTGAAGGGTGGGTCAGTAAATTTGCAGATGATACGAAGATAGGTGGAGTTGTGGACAGTGAGGAGGGCTGTGGCAGGTTACAGCAGGATATAGAGAAGCTGCAGAGCTGGGCAGAAAGGTGACAAATGGGATTCAATGTAGCTAAGTGTGAGGTGATTCACTTTGGGAAGAATAACAAAAAGATGGGGTACTGGGCTAATGGTCGGATACTTGGTAGTGTGGATGAGCAGAGGGATCTTGGTGTCCATGTACACAGATTTCTGAAAGTTGCCACCCAGGTAAATAGTGCGGTGAGGAAGGCATATGGCGTACTGGCTTTTATTGGTAGAGGAATTGAGTTCCGGAGTCCTGAGGTCATGATGCAGTTGTATAAGACTCTGGTGCGGCCGCATCTGGAATATTGTGTGCAGTTTTGGTTGCCATACTATAGGAAGGATGTGGAGGCACTGGAACGGGTGCAGAGGAGGTTTACCAGGATGTTGCCTGGTATGGAAGGAAGATCGTATGAGGATAGACTGAGACACTTGGGGCTGTTTTCATTAGAGAAAAGACGGTTTAGGGGTGACTTGATTGAGGTGTACAAGATGATTAGGGGGTTAGATAGGGTTGACAGTGTGAACCTTTTCCCGCGTATGGAGTCGGGTATTACAAGGGTGCATAGCTTTAAATTAAGGGGGGGTAGATATAGGACTGAAGTTAGGGGTAGGTTCTTCACTCAGCGAGTCATAAGTTCATGGAATGCCCTGCCAGTAGCAGTGGTGGACTCTCCCTCTTTATGGGCATTTAAGCGGGCATTGGATAGGTATATGGAGGATAGTGGGTTAGTATAGGTTAGGTGGGCTTGGATCGGCGCAACATCGAGGGCCAAAGGGCCTGTACTGCGCTGTATTCTTCTATGTTCTATGTTCTAAAATCTACAGCCCAGGATCAGGCCCTTCGGCCCTTCAAGCCTGAGCACATCCAAACATACTCTCTAAACCTGTCAGTCAATTCCTAAGCATGTGTAACCCGCTGATCCCCACCTACTCATGCATCTGTCCAGACGCCTATGAAATGAATCTACCGTGCCTGCCTCTACCACCTCTGCTGGCAATGTGTTCCAAACGCCCACCACCCTCTCTGTGAAGTGCTAGCCGCATGTATTCCCCTTCATTTATCCATCTCTCACCTTGAAAGCATGGCCTCTGGTTATTGAATCCTTCACCCTGAGAAAAAGCTTGCCTCTATCCACCGTGTCTATATGCTTCATGATTTTGCAAACCTCAATCAGGTCCCCCCTCAATCTCCTTTTTTCTAGTGAAAATAAACCTAACCGACTCAATCTCTCTTCATAGCTAGCACCTTCCATACCAGGCAACATTCTCATAACTATTCAGAATGTGGGTCCGCTCCTGGGCAGAGTATCTCACTCGGAGACATAGATACAGAATAAGAGATTTCGATTTCAAACTGAGATGCAAAGAAAAACTTTCTTTCAGAAGGTAGTGAACATTTGGAATTCTCTAACCCAGAGAGTTGTGGAGGCTGGGGCACTGAATGTATTTATAAAGGGGGTGGATTGGTTATTGATATATCAGCGAGCTGAGGGATACAAGAGGTTAGCTGGAAAGTGGAGTTGAGCTCTGGAGTAGATCAGCCATGTTCTTATTGAATGGTAGTGTAGGCTTGAGGGGCCGAATAGCCTCCTCCTGTTACTATTTCTTATGCTCTAACGCAATGATTTTGGAAAGTCATTAGTTATTTTCGTGGAAGTCATATTGTGCAATGTTGCATTGAGGGAGAGCAGAGGAATTGTTTGAGTCAACTTTGGGTAGGGTATGGAGGTTGCATACACAGTGAATCTGGGTCTGTAACATGAGCCATATCTGGAGCAGAAGTTACAGAGAGGGGAAGCCTGGAAAGAAGGATTGGGGGAAGGGTTTCACTTCCTGACCCAGCCAGGTACATTTCTGAAACTACAGATAACCATCAGAATGGCCTCGATCTGCCCCCGTGTAGCAGGTCTGAAGGGCTGACACTACTCCACCGGTAATTAATATCATAGTTCTTCTCATTGTTGTCCCAGCTGCACGATTCTCTCCGCACACCATTATCCCTGATTCACCTGTCTATGGAAAATCGCATGAAACCAGTCTTGATATACTAGAAAGATTCAGCCATCCCAATCTTCTGGGAAAGAGAATTCCCATTTGAACGAATTCCCATTTTGTGAATTTCTCCTCATTTCTGCTCTGACTGAGGTTGGAGGCTGTCACTGTTTCCTTTTCGAGTCACACTCCTCCACTGCTCACAACGGATTTTATATGTCACTGATTTGGTGATATGGCCAATGTTAAAGGTATCAGACTGGGTCAGGTTCAGTGATAGGAACAAGGCAGGCAGATTTCTTTAGTCAGCCACAAGTAACAAATAGAACTAACGGAGGAACATTGTGGATATGAGCGTAGCACTGCTGCCTCATATCACTGGGGAGCTGAGCTCAATTCCAACCTCGGCTGACCCTCCAGGAGGAGTTTGAACATTCTCCCCATATCTGTGTGGGTTTCCTCCCAGTGATCTAGTTTCCTCCCACACTCCAAAGATAGAACATAGAACATAGAACATTACAGCGCAGTACAGGCCCTTCGGCCCTCGATGTTGCGCCGCCCTGTCATACTCATCTGAAGTCCATCCCACCTGCACTATTTCATGTACGTCCATTTGCCTGTCCATGACGACTTAAATGCACTTAAACTTGGCGAATCTACTACTGATGCAAGCAAAGCATTCCATACCCTTACTACTCTCTGAGTAAAGAAAGAACCTCTGACATCTGTCTTATACCTATCTCCCCTCACTTTAAAATTTTGACCCCTCGTGTTTGCCGTCCGCATACTTGGAAAAAGGCTCTCCATATCCACCCTATCTAACCCTCTGATTACCTTGTATGTCTCTATTAAGTCACCTCTCAACCTTCTTCTCTCTAACGAGAACAGCCTCAAGGCCCTCAGCCTTTCCTCGTAAGATATTCCTTCCATACCAGGCAACATCCCAATAAATCTCCTCTGCACCCTTTTCAAAGCTTCCACATCCTTCTTATAATGCAGTGACCAGAACTGTACACAATACTCCAAATGTGGCGGTACCAGAGCTTTGTGCAGCTGCAGCATAACCTCCTGGTTCGGGAACTCAATCCATCTATTAATAAAAGCCAAGGCTAAAGCATCTGAAAAAGGTGTATAAACTATGCAATAAGATATTTTCATCTTTAGAAACAAGTTATTGATTGGCATTGTGTTAAAGATAAGATGTTGTCTTACTACAGGAATGAGAGGAATGACCAGAGAAATGTGTACTCCCTATGTTCAGGGCAGCTCTCCTCAGAGATAAGGTTTTGGACTGATACTTGTTGAGATGTAGGAGACTTCAGTGTAGTAGCAACCTCACAATTTTCTCTTCAGAGATGGCTACATAGATCATTGTGTATGGATAACACAGCAATATCATCAAGCTTGTGGAAGGAAAGCATCACCATTCTCCTTTACCACAAACATTGTTCAAGTAATTGGATGTGAACAATAAGATCAATACCAGGCAATATCAACAACCCACCCAGACCAGGTAGCGCTGTTACATTAAAACTGTTGTCATGAAAGGGCTTAACTGAGCAGTTTGTTCAGTGATTGTGATTGATGTCAATGTCCATGGATCAGAACTGTGTCACTGGAGGGTTTCCCTCTTCTATTAATAAGGGGTTTCATTCAACATGTTATCCCATAGTATCAGCGGCAGCAGCATCCTCAATCTGATTGAGATCAGCAGCTCCAGAGAGATGGAGAGATAGTAATCTGAGAACATTAGACAGGAATGCTCCAACAATGGAGCAGAATCTGAGAGCATTAGACTGGAACGTTCCAACAATCGAAAGAGGTTTATCCTATAGTATTTACTGGCTTTCTCAGGATTGGATATGTTTAAATTGGCGGACAGAGTGTGTACTGATGATTATTCAGTATTATTACTGATGATTACTACCCCATTCGCCCTATTGTTGGTGTTTCTGGTGATGTGGGCAAAATCCAAGGACAGGCAAAATCGACGTTTCGGGCAAAAGCCAATGGCTTTTGCCCGAAACGTCGATTTTGTCTGTCCTCTGATTTTGCCTGTCCTCGAATGCTGCCTGAATTGCTGTGCTCTTCCAGCACCACTAATCCAGAATCTGGTTTCCAGCATCTGCAGTCATTGTTTTTACCTCGGTGTTTCTGGTGAGCCTGTCTCTGTCCATTTTTAATTCTGTAAACCATTGTGAGCACAATCGCTATTTCTGTTGCCCACATTTGGCAAAGGTATAAACTGTTGTATTCACGTTCAATCACAACCTCCATTCCTATTTCATGAAGTTCATAAACATCACTTACAAAAATCTGAGGAGGGAAAAAAAGTGTTGATAATCAAAACTGACCCATTTTGACCTGAGCTGAGTTATGTCTCAGTAATCCCTCCATCAGCAAACCTGCCCACTACTTGAACTATTTTGATTTTAGAACTGCCTGGGCAGGAGTGGGTCCCAAATCCATCATCTCCCAAGTGCAGTGCTCCGACGTTTTCACTCAGTGACGGAGACCATCTCTGCCCACCACTGAGGGGAATACATTACTTCTCTGTCCACATAGGAAGATACAGAAAATCGTCCACAAGTATTAGGGTAGAGAGTGTCTGGTGCAATTGACAAACTATGGGGGATTAAAATTAATAAAGAGAAATCACTCAATAAACTAACTGAACAGAAGATTGGTAAGTTACTGCATCAGATGAGCCCCATCCAGGAGTATTCAGGCAGGAGCCAAAATAACTAGTGAAAGAGTGACAGAGACTTTCGGCACATAAATAGACCAGTCGGTGAAATCAGTCTGTGATTATCATAATCCCAAACTAACCTAGTCCCACCTGCTGACACTTGGTCCATATTCCTCCAAACCTTTCCTATTCATGACTTTTAGATAGTATAACCACAAGAAATAATTATTGAATATCCTTCAAGACTATTTAGACTGAACGTACTGCTTGCTGCAGACCTAAAAGTACCTTTAACAATCCAAAGTATTGAAAACGTTAGGGAGAGGGAAATAAATTAAGTCTAAATTTTGGACAACTTGATGTCAGTGTGAAGAAAATTATTGCAATCTGCTAGAAGTAAAGTGATAAATAGACATTTACAGAATCATGATGTGACTTGGAAGAGTCAGAAAACGGAAATCATTTCTGAGAAAACTGTGGAGTTGGTGTTTGGTGAGGCATCCACAGATGAGATCCCAGTGACAGTGGTGTATTTGTATTAGACTGGATTACTTACAGTCTGGAAACAGGCCCTTCGGCCCAACAAGTCCACACCGACCCGCCGAAGCGCAACCCACCCATACCCCTACATTTACCCCTTTAACCTAACACTACGGGCAATTTCGCATGGCCAATTCACCTGACCCGCACATCTTTGGACTGTGGGAGGAAACCGGAGCACCCGAAGGAAACCCACGCAGACACGGGGAGAATGTGCAAACTCCACACAGTCAGTCGCCTGAGTCGGGAATTGAACCCGAGTCTCTGGCGCTGTGAGGCAGCAGTGCTAACTACTGTGCCACCGTGCCGCTCCATTAATAGAATACTTCCGACGTGGTTGTTGACAGCTGAGCGAAAGTCTATGTGTAAGGGGGTATGAACTACATGGATTATGACCTCGTGGATATTACAGGGAATGCAACCGTGTGTGGACTGAAGGCTGTTACTTTCGCGGTATCACATGTATCAGTATTTGGACCACAGCAATTAGCAAGTTAGACTGATGATTTTGGTGTGGGGAACAAATAGCAGAGATCTCATTTTGCATTGATTAAGTGGTGCGATTTTGGGAAATGTCATTGTCCGAAAGGACCTTGATTATGAGTCACCAAACAGAGAACATCCAGGAGTCTGAGAAGCAGAGAACTTCATAGTCCGCAAACTGGTCCATGCTGACTTGTTACGAAGCCGAAAGCATATCTGGTCACGTTAAGACAGAACGTGCTTTGCTGAATTTATGTATAGCCACAACTGATGGTTGTCAGGTTGTTCCAAATGTAATAAATGGCTGGTAAATGGTTACCTGAGTTTTGGTTGCTGTTTTGACGACAATTCAAATTTAACCAATTAGTTGTAATCATGTCAAGGATACTAGAAACAATTGGAGAATACACTTTATTGTTTTAACACCTGGAAACTAATCAAGTTATCAGAATTTCATGTGTCATGGGAGTATATAAATATTATGTTTTGAAAATTAGTGGGAGAGTAACTGCTGTCGAGCCAGAGAGCTAAATAGCCATCTAACATCTAGGTCTCAAATAAATTAGAAAGATATTCTCTATCAAAGATACTTCTTCATGCAAAACCTACATGCTGTTAATAGAAAGGCAATACGATTACCCATGGAAATCAGCAGCAGGGAGGTTAAAGACAGCGGGAAAGACAGAGATTGTGTGATGTTGAGATTAAGTTAATGTAATGCTTAATAAGTGGATTACTGGAACAGCATATTTTGTAGTTTTGGAATCAAATACTAAGCAGTTAAGAAAAGGGGGTGTTGTGCCTGTGAATAGTATTTTTTAGAGTTTACCATTCGAGTTCAGAAAATAAATTGTTATTTTTCTTTGATGGTAGAATTTGAGGTTCTCTCTCATTTATGTGTTAACAGAATACGAGACGAGGTGAGCATTTTTTGGCATTTAATTTAAATTTCAACATCGACGTCATAACAGAATGGGATTTGTTGTTTGGGATTTGTGCATACATGAACAGATTTGTGGTACAAAAGATCTCAGCGGATTGCAACACTCAGCAATTATAGTCCTAGATTTAAATAAAAGTTAGGTCAGAAAATTTGTTTAATTTTGGTTACTTGTGGGTGACTAAATGAAAAGTGAGAGAAATGGATCGTAACATTGCTAAAGAGATTTTGGGGTTTAAAGATGATTCCCAAATTTGCCAAGAACGTTAGAAAGACAGAGGAAGGGCATACGTTTAGAATTAGCAAATAGGTTAGAATTATGTTTACATTAGAGTGATGCTGGAAAAGGGCGTGCAGTGGTAGTTTGGCGCACTGACCTCTACACAATTGAAGCCAGACGCCAACTTGAAGAAACCTCCTCCTACCGCCCCCTCGACCATGACTCCACACATCCTCACCAAACCATCATCTCGCTGACCATGCACAACCTCATCACCTCAGGAGATCTCCCACACACAGCTTCCAGGAACTTCGCACCGCGCGATTCTACCTCATTCCCAAGATACACAACCCTGACCATCCCAGCTGACTCATTGTCTCAGCATTCTCCTGCCCCACCGAACTCATCTCCACCCACCTCGATACTTTTTTATCCCCCCTTGACGAGGAACTTCCCACATATGTTCGAGACACCACCCAGACCCTCTACCACCTCCAAGACTTCCGTTTCTCCGGCCGCCAACGCCTCATTCCACCATGGATATCCAATTCCTCTACACCTCCATCCACCATGACCAGGGCCTCCAAGCCCTCTGTTTCTTCCTCTCCCAATGTACCCAACAGTATCTTTCCACAGACACTCTCATTCGTTTGTCTGAACTGGTCCTCACCCTTAACAATTTCTCCTTCGAAGGCTTCCACTTCCTCCAGACCCAAGGGGTAGCCATGGGCACGCGTGTGAACCCTAGCTATGCCTGTCTCTTTGTCGGCTACGTAGAACATTCCATCTTCCGTAGTTACACCGGCACCACTCTCCACCTCTTCCTCCATTACATTAATGACTGCATTGGCGCCACCTCGTGCACCTGCGAGGAATTTGAGCAGTTCACCAACTTCACCAACACGTGCCACCCCAATCTTAAATTCACCTGGACCATCTCTGACATATCTTCCCCTTCCTGGACCTCTCCACCTCCACTAAGGACGACTGACTTGACACTGACATTTTTCACAAAACCACCGACTCCCACAGCTACCTGGATTACAACTCTTCCCACCCTACCTACTGCAAAAATGCCAACCTGTATTCTGCCTCTACCGTATCTGCTCCCAGGAGGACTAGTTCCACCATAGAGTACACCAGATAGCCTCCTTCTTTAAAGACGGCAATTTGCCTTCCCATGTGGTTAAAGATGCTCTCCAACGCATCTCATACACATCCCGCACCTCCACCAACAAACCCCACCCCGACAACCGTAACAAGGACAGAACCCTTCTTTTCCTCACCTTACACCCTATTAACCTTCACATAAACTAAATCATCCGACGACATTTCCGCCACCTCCAAACGGACCCCACTACCTGAAGTATATTTCCCTCCACAACCCTTTACATTTTCCACAAAGATCGATCCCTCCATGATTACCTAGTCAGGTCCACGATCCCCAACAACCCACCCTCCACTCCTGGCACCTTCTCCTTCCGCCACAGGAATTGCAAAACCTGCGTCCACACCTCTTCCCTCACCTCCATCCAAGACCCCAAAGGAGTCGTCCACATCCTGTTTCACCTGCACATCCACCAATTTCATTTATTGTATCTGTTGGTCCCGATGTGGTCTCCTCTACATTGTGTAGACTGGACGCCTTCTCACAGAGCACTTTATGGAACGTCTCCAGGATAACGAATCAACCCCACTGCACAGGGGCCAACATTTCACCTCCCTCTCCCACTCTGCTAAGGACATGCAGGTCCTGGGCCTACTCCACGGCCACTCCCTCACCACCAGACGCCTTAATGGAGAACTCCTCACCTTCCGCCTCAGAACACTTCAACCCCAGGACATCAATGTGGACTGCACCAATTTCCCCATTTCCCCTCACCCCACCTTACCACAGTTCCAAACCTCCAGCTCAGCCCCACCTCATGACCTGTCCTACCTGCCAATCTTCCTTCCCACCTTTCCGCTCCACCCTCCTCTCTAACGTATCACCTTCATCCCCAAGCCCATCCGCCCATTGTACTCTTTGCTACCTTTCCCAACCTTCATCCCCACCCCCATCCACATATTTTACTTTTTGCTACCTTCTCCCCGGCCACCTTCCCATTTATATTTCCAACTTGGAGGCACCCTGCCTCCATTCATGATGAATGGCTTCTGCCCGAAACATTGATTTTCCTGCTCCTCGGATGCTGCCTGACCTGCTGTTCGTTTCCAGCACCACTGTAATATAGACTCTAGGTTTCAGCATTGCAGTACTCACTTTTGCTTAGAATTGGGTTTAGCCAGGGACAAAAGTGAAGCTGAAATTGTAATAGAGTTGGTCAAGCACTTAGTTGTATCAGAGAAATATAGAAGTGCAGCAGAGTTAGAAAAAAAGTAATTGCAACTGAAGTAAAAGATTTTAGATAGTAAAGAAAAGGGGGGGAAAGAGAGAAGGTTCTCAGCTGAGCAAAGAGAGAGAGAGGAAAGAGAGATGAAGAGTGAGTAGAAAGAAAAAAAGAGAGTGAATTCGAACTTCAGAAGTTGCAAATTAGTCAGGAAAGTTAAGTGAACAGAGATAGTGATGTCCACAAATATGTTAAAATATTGAAGCACTTTGATGAAAAAGTTGCCAAAGCCTTCTTTCTTTCATTTGAAGAAATTGGCTGGGAAAATGGACTGCTCAAAGAACTTAGGCGTAAAGCTCGTTCAGACTAAGCTGATAGGTAGAGCAAGTAAGATATTTGTAGCGCTGACAGATGAGGGGTCAAACGATTGTGCAGATGTCAAACAGAGTATTTTGAGTTCTTACGATTTGGTATCAAAAGCATATAGACAGCGGTTCAAAAACTTAAAGATGAAACCAGGTCAGACATATCGTGAGTTTAAAAGATTTTAATATGGTAATATGGAGGTTGGGAAATTTAATATGGACGTCGGCCTTAAAACAGACATATAAGGCTCAAAGAGAGATTATTCTACTGGAGGAGTCTCTTCCAGAGATGATCAGAATTCATGCGAACGAACAGAAAGTTCAAGAATTGAGAAAAGTAGCGGAGACGGCAGGTAAATATATATTGGTGCATGAGCTGCAATTTAGCTTCTGGCAGGATTTTCATCCAGTGAAGGACAGAAACTGGGAGAAGGGGAGAGCTTATTCTACACAACAAAGAGTAGCGCCAACTGGTAATAGTTCACCATAGGTTATAAAAGATGCCTAAGATGGTGGAAAGGAGTAGAAAAGCCTCAGATTTGTTTTTGTTTAGGATCATGGAGTGGAACACATGACATTACAGTGCCGGTGGTTACAGAAGGGCACCTGGAAATGGTGTTTTCACTACCAGAAAGTGGGACACATAAATGCATAGTGCTGGACGTTAAAGAAAGGCACTGTGGGAAAAAATGTGATAAAAGAGGCTCAGCCAGTGGCATTAGTGGAAGTAGTAAAGGAAACCTCAAGAAAACTTGAGAAACGGGCACAGCCTAAGCTAGAGCTCGGCATTCTTGGGAGTGCAGATGAGCAGAGAGATCTCGGTGTCCATGTACACAGATCCCTGAAAGTTGCCACCCATATTGACAGGGTTGTTAAGAAGGCATACAGTGTTTGGTCTTTATTAATAGAGGGATTGAGTTCCGAAACCAGGAGGTTATGCAGCAGCACAGCTCTGGTATGCTGCAGCAAAGCTCTGGTACGGCCACATTGGAGTATTGTGTACAGTTCTGGTCACCGCATTATAAGGAGGATGTGGATGTTTTGGAAAGGGTGCAGAGGAGATTTACGAGAATGCTGCATGGTATGGAAGGAATGTCTTATGAGGAAAGGCTGAGGGCCTTGAGGCTGTTCTCGTTAGAGAAAAGGAGGTTGAGAGGTGACTTAATAGAGACATACAAGGTAATCAGAGGGTTAGATAAGGAGAGCCTTTTTCCAAGTATGGGGACGGCAAACGCGAGGGGACACAATTTTAAAGTGAAGGGAGATAGGTATAAGACAGATGTCAGAGGTAGTTTCTTTACTCAGAGAGTAGTAAGGGTATGGAATGCTTTGCATGCATCGGTGGTAGATTTGCCAAGTTTAATTGCATTTAAGTCGTCATTGGACAGGCAAATGGACGTACATGGAATAGTGTAGGTGGGATGGACTTCAGATGAGGATGACAGGGCGGCACAACATCGAGGGTCGAAGGGCCTGTACTGCGCTGTAATGTTCTATTTTCTATGTTCTGTGAATTTGATCTCGATAAAAATTCTAGTCTGTGGGTAAAGTTTACTCAGAAAGAACAGAGGGAGAAGGACATGAAGTTATAATTTTGCGAGGTTAAGGATCTGTTAATTCTCTAATAGTCAAAACTTGTGGTGCTGGAAAAAAACACAAAAGATCAGACAGCATCCTAAGGGCAAGACAACCGCCAAATCAGGTATAAGCCCTTCAGCAGGAAAGTGGCAGGGAGAGAAGGTGGCTGAAAGACAAATACGCGGGCAGGGGTGTGCCTGGCGGGACGTTCACAGAGAAGGCTATGGGAAAATGAAGGCGGAAGTGATAGGTTGGAAGGGAGGTGGAGTATGTCGGTGGGAAGGAAGATGGACAGTTAGGAGTGTTCACGATGGTGGTGTGGAGATGGAGGGTTGGATCTGGGATGAGGATGGTTAGGGGAGATCTGGTAACTAGTGAAGTCGACGTTGATACCGTGTGGCTGGACGGTCCCAAATGTTCTACCACCTTTCCGCTTCACCCTCCCCTCTGACTTATCACCATCACCCCCACCGACATCTACGTATCGATTTCCAAGCTACCTTTCACCCAGTTCAACTTCACTATTTGTCTGTCAGCCCGCTTCCCCCTCCTCCAACCCCCACTTTCCTGAAGAAGTGTTTATGCCTGAAACATCGACTGTCCTGCTCCTCGAATGCTGTCTTTTGCCAGCTCCATACTTCTCAACTCTGATCTCCAGTATCTGTTTTCCTAACTTTATCTCAGCCTCTATTAGTAAGAGATGGAATTATTTGTACTCTTTCTGACATGTTGGCCAAGAACGTGATAACTTGTGGAATGGGGAAAGAAATTTAGCATTCCCTTGTGTAACGTTAGGTTGAAAATCCAAATCAAGATTGGGAAAGTAATAGTGAGAGTGTATGACAGTATCAGTTCCAGGAATACAGTTTGTTCTTCGGAATTATATAGCATGATCCAAGGTGTAGTGGAAAAGGTGGCCCCTTTTGGTGTTGAAATCGAAGGAAGACCAAGGAACTGAAGAGTTCAAAGAAAAATACACTGGATTCTTTTTCCAGACTGTGAAGTAACAAGATCCCATTATCACAAGTTACAGACAGAAGGAAAAACTGAAAAAAAAGTCAAAAGATTTTGATGTTCAATTAGCTGACATCGTGTTTGATGTAACGGTGGAGGAAAAACCTGAACAGGGTGAAGTCTTTAGCCCAGAAAGGGTAGTGTCCTTACAGCACATATTTATGTAAATTGATGCATACTCATAAAAGGAATCAACATATATTGTTGAACGTTTTTAACTTAAAGATCGAATCCTTAATGAAAATGGAGACCAGGGAAGAAGAGAAATGGGCTGTAGTGAACCAGATTGTGTTGCCAGTCGCACAACGACAGCAGGTGGTGTGGATACCAAATGATCCACCTGCAGGAGGTCACCTAGGGTTATCAAAGCCTCAGACTAAGGTACAAAAACATTTTTATTGGACTGGAATGCACAAGTCTTGGTTAATTTTTGCTGTGCATGTCATACATGCCAAATGGTAGATAAGTCAAAGGCAGTAATAAAACCGTTGTTACTAATTCCTGCATTCTACGAACCTTTCACATGGGTTATTGTTAATTGCATAGTTCCCCTTTCTAAAATAAAAGTATAAACCAATATTTGCTAAACATAATGAATATGTCTACCAGATTTCCAGAGGTAATTCTATTATGGAGTGTTAAGGCAAAAATGATGGTGGAGGAGTTTGGTAACTTGCTTAACTCGCTATGGGCTACCCAGACAGATTCGGTCAGACGAAGGTTCTCATTTTACTGTTCGGCTTTGTAAGGAACTCATGGATAGCGTAGCCATATAGCACTTCAAATCAAGTGCGAACCATCCTGAATCCCAAGGAGCCTTGGAAAGTTAGCATCAGACCCTGAAGACCATATAAACAGCTTACTGTCAGGATTACCCGAACGATTGAGATTAATGTATCCCATTAATTTGTTTGCCATTAGATATGCCCCAAAGGAATCTACTCAGTTTACTCCCTTTGAGTTAATATTCGGACATGGAGTGAGAGTTCCTTCCAAATGAATGAAAGAGAAATTGACAGGACAGAAGTCGGAGATCTCACACTTGGATTATGTATCTGAGGTGAGGGAGAGATTAAACAATGTCTGTGAGTTAGCTGAACAGCACCTGAAGAGAGAAGGGCATAGAATGAAGCAAATGGCAGATAAAAATTACAAAATTCGTATGTTTTCTGGTGGGGATGACGTACTGGTATTATTAAGAATGGATTGAAATACATGCAAAGCCAGGTTTAGTGGCCCCATGAAAATGGAGAAAGAGTTGAGCCAGACAAACTATCTGGTAAAGATGCTGGAGATAATAAAAAAGTTACCGGGTACGTCATGTGAATAGGTTGCAATCTGACTAGAAGAGAGACGGGGAACTGGAGAAACACGTATTAGTTACAGCCCTGCAGAGTGAGGAATCAAATCCAGACGCCATGGAGTTTAATATGCCTCAAAATGCTTTAAATAACAAGTCGGTCCTTGAGCAGTGGGAGAGGACAGTGAGCAATATGTCACAGGAGCAAAGAATCTAGTTAGAACAAAGAAGATTTGCAAGCCTGAGCCGATCCAAATCCACTGTATAAACCTGTTGCCCAATTCCTCAGCATCTGTATCCCTCTGCTTCCGACCCACTCATGCATCTGTGCAGACCCATCTTAAATTGTTTACCATACCTGTCTCTACTACATCTGCTGGCAACGCGTACCAGGCACCTACATCACTCTGTGCACAGTATTTGCTGCGTATGTCCCCCTTAAACCTTTACCCTCTCATCTTGAAAACGTGACCTTTCGTTATTAAACCCCTCACCTGGATAAAAGTTTATCTCTATCGACCCTGTCGATACCCTTCATGATTTTGTGCACCTCAATCCGATCCCAATTCAATCTCCTGTCTCGAATGAAAACAATTCTAACCTACTAAACCTCTTTTCATAGCACTTTCCATACCAGACAATATCCTCATAAACCTTCTCTGCACACTCTCCAAAGTGTCCACATGATTTTGGTAATGTGGCGATCAGAATTGAACTCAGTATTCTAAATGCGGCTGAACCAATGCATGTTACAATTTTAACATGATCTGCCGGCTCTTCGACTCAATACCCTGTCCGATGAAGGCAAGCATACCATATGCCTTCTTGAACACTCTATCCATCTGTGCAGCAACCTTCAGGGTACAATGGGCCTGAACTCCCAGATCTCTCATCAACCTGTCCAAAGGCTCTACTGTTTACAGTATAATTCGCTCTTGAATTCGACTTCCCAAAAGGTATCACCTCACATTTGCCTGAATTGAACTCCATCTGCCACTTCTCCGCCCAATTCTGCAGTCTATCTATCTTCTCCTGAATTCTTTGACAGTCTCCTATGCTTTCTGCTACTCCACTCATTTTCGTGTCATCTGCAAATTTGCTAATCAGAACAATGTTGCCCTCTTCCAGTGTCCCCAACACTGATCCCTGTGGAACAACACTGGTCACCTTGCTCCATTTCAAGAAACTCCCTTCAACTACTACTTTCATTCTCTTGTTGCTCAACCAGTTCTTTATCCGCCTAGCTAGAACAACCTGCACAACATCTCACTGCACTTTCTCCATTAGTTTATCATGGGGGACGTTATCAAACGCCTTATTGAGGTCCATTTATATGACATCTACAACCGCTTCCTCAGCTGATACTTGGTCACTTCCTCGAAGAACTCTATTAAGTTGATAAGGCACAATGTCCCCGCACAAAATCATGTTTCAGATCACTGATAAGCTAATTCTTTTCCAAATATAATTGATTTTATCCATCAGTACCTTCTCCACCAACTTTCCCACCACTGACGTCAGCTTCACTGATCTGCAGTTACCTGGAACACCCCTCCTACCATTCTTGTACAGGGGGACAACATCAGTAACCCTCCAGTCCTTCGGCACATAACCTGTGTTTAAGGATGCTACAACGGTATCTGTCAGGGTCACAGATATTTCTTCTCTCGGCTCCCTCAGCAACTTGGAATAGATCCCACCCGGTCCTGGGGATTTGTTCACATTAATAACCTTCAGCCTACCCAGCACATCTTCCCTACTTATGTGAACGCGATCCAGAGTAAACAAACTTCTATCTCTAATCTCAACATTTATCGTGTCCCTATCCTCAGTAAACATTGATGCAAAGTAATCATAAGATTAAAAGGCTTTGGGATTCTCTTTAATTCTGTTTACTAAAATTAGTTTATGACCCATTTTGGCTCGCTTGATTCCTCGTTTAAGACTGGTCCTACTCTCCTGATATTGCTCTAAGTTCCGTTGGGTTCTTAGCCGCCTAGACCTTATGTACGATTCCCTTTTCCAGTTGGCTAGTCACACCATTTCTCCTGTCACCCACGGTTCACTAATCTTGTCTTTCCTACCCCTTGGTTTGAACAGGACATGTCTATCCTGCACTATCTTCAACCTATCTTTGAAAGCCTCCCACAAATCAAATGTGAATTTGCTTTCAAATAGCTGTGTCCAATACACATTTCCCAGCTCCTGCCTAATTTCGATATAATTGGTGTTGGCTCAGTATAGTACTCTTCCCTTAGGACCATGCTCATATTTGTCGACGAGATTCTAAAACTTACAGAATTGTCGTCATTGTACTCAAAGAACTCCCCCCCCGCCACCCCCACTGCAACGTCTACGACCTGCCCTGGCTCATTCCCAACACCAGGTCCAATATGGCCCCTTCCCTCGTCGAACTATTGACATACTACTCGAGAAAACTCTCCAGAACCTTTCCTATAAATTATCCCGCATCCATCCCTTTGACTCTAAGTGTATCCCAATAAATGTTCAGAAAATTTAAATCTCCCATCACCACAAACCTGTTGCCTCTACATCTTTCCATAACCTGTTGATCTATTTGTTCTTCTACCTCATGCTCACTGTTGAGAGGTCTGTAATACAGCCCCAAAAATGTAACTACACTCTTCCTATTTCTCAAATCCATCCATAATGCCTCACTGCTCACGCCCTCCATGGTGTCCTGGTTTAACACAGCTGTGATATCATTCCTGACCAGCAATGCAGCTCCTTCCCGCCTTTTACTTCTCTCCCTGTCCTGTCTGAAGCATCTATATACTGGAACATTTAGTTGCCAATCATACGGTTCCTTTAACCAAGTCTCTGTGATCGCAATACCGTCATACTCCCACTCACCAATACAAGCCCTACCTTCATCTGCCTTACCACTATACGCCTGGCATTCAATTATATGCACTTCAGGCAGCCAGTCTTTTTTATGTTCATCTGCTTTCTGTCTACACTTCTCCTAATTACTACTAACTTCATGATTGTTACAGTCTTAAGTTTCCACCTTGCTGTCTACTTGTCTTCTCTTCTAGTTCCCAGTCCCTTGCAATATTAGTTTAAAACCTCCCCAATAGCCGTAGCAAAAACTCACCCAAGGACATCAGTTCCAGTTTAATTCAGGTGTAGACCATCCAATTTGTAATAGTCCCATCTTCCTCAGAACCGGTTCCAAAGTCGAACAACTCTAAACCCCTTCCTCCTACACCATCCTTCAAGTCATGTGTTCGTCCTGCCTATTGTTACATTTCTAGGCTGGCTAACACATGGCACTGGTCATAATCCCGAGATGACGACCTTTGATGTCCTCCTTTTTAACTTCTCTCCTAGCTCCCTGAATATTGTTTTCAGAACCTCATCTCATTTTGTTTTTATATCAATGGTGCCTATATGCACCAGGCTAACTGGCTGTTCTCCCTCCCCTTTTAGAATGCTGTACAGCTGGTCGGTAACATTCCTGACCCGAGCATCTGGGAGGTAACACACCATCCAGGAGACACGTTTTCGGCCTCGGAAACGCCTATCTACTTTCCTTATAATTTCATCCCCTATGACTATTGCCCTATGAGCCTTTCTTTACCTTACAAATTATTTTTCTTCTGATTAGAGGGGGGGGGCGGGAAAGAAATACTACACGTGTAGTATCTCGGGATGAGCCAGTGCCCAAATTTAAGCTAAGTCCTTACCTTTCCAGCAACCTCCTGGTCTCCACGTCACCTCCTCTCTGTCTCCTGCTGCTCCTGGACAAGGAAATTGGTTGTTGCAGCAGTATGAGGACATTTGCAGGCGCACAATGGAAGGACAAACACTATTGTGCATGGGGTGGAAGTAGGGAATGCTGTTCTGATAAAGAACGTCCGTTCAGACTTAATCCTTTCAAAGTCTCACAGATCCAAAAGGGAGGTGATGCGATACTCAATGAAGATATCATCGAAATGAGTCAGAGCGAGTGGAGTACGCTGAATCTGTTAGCTCCCAAACCTGATTGGACTCTACGAATGTGAGTGGAGTATAGCAATGTCTCCGCTGCAACAAAATTGGACTGCTCTCCAATACCAAGTTTGGAAGACTGCATACGTAAAGTTTAACAAACCGCACACATCATGAAGTTGGACTTACTGTTTGGTTATTGGCAGGCATCTTTATCAGAGAAAGTGAAAGAAGTTTTTGCGTTTGCAACCCCACATGGGTCATATCAATTCACATTGATGCTCTTTGAAATGAATAATGCATCAGCCACAATCCAAACACTCAGGAACAGATATGTGACCAGATTAACAATTTGTGCAGTTTGTCTGTATGGTGTAGTGATCTTTAGCAATTAATGGGAAGATTACATGTTAGCGTAAGGAGAGCTAGTTGAACGATTGCAAAAAAGCAAAACTGATCATAAACGTAATGAAAGCAGAATTCGCGAAGGCAGAGGGGGCGTTCTTGGAGCATTGCATTGGACATGGAAGGTTGACCACCGGGAACATAAAAATGAAGGCCATTGAGGAATTTCCACGACCATTCTCAAGAAAGAGGAGCTTTGATTTTTGGAACTGTGTGGATTTATCAGAAGTTTGTTTCAAACCTTGGCAACGTTGTGGCACTGCTGATGGATTTACGAAAGAAAAACACAAAAGTTTTGTGGACTGAAGGCATTTGAGAATTTAAAAGCAGTGTTAATCACCGCACCAGTTTTAGCTACACCAAATATTTTAAAACCCTTAAAAATTGTGATCGATGCTAGCGAGGTAGGGGTTGGAGATATATTGACGCAGTAAGATGATGCTGGAATTGAATGGCCAACTGGCTACGTGTCAAAAAAAAACTGTACACCCACCAGAAAATAAAACTCCACTATTGAAAAAGTATTATTGAGCTTGGTTCTGCCTTGATAACATTTTAATGTTTACGTGGCAAACAAATTGTTGGAGACACTTGTGGACAACAACACCAAACGTCTCGCATTTTTTGAAAGATTTAAAGAACAAAATATGAGATTAATTCATTGGAGTCTTACGTTATCGACTTTCAACTTACAAAATGTGTATGTTGTGGGTCCAAAACATGTGATAGCATGTATGTTATCGCGGATTTAAAGGAAAACGTGTGGATAAATTTTGAAATATTCTAGTGATTTATATGAGTTCAGAATTAATATGAAATGTATAATTTAAATTAATGACTTCTGTATTTCATAGTAATGGGACGGAGAATTAGAGCAAAAGAAATGAAGCCATATTTTCATTCTGATGGTTCAATCATTTTTCTTAACGGAGGCGGTGTTATGAAGATGAAAGCATGTCTGGTTATGTTCGGACACAACGTGTTTTGATGAACTTAAAGTACAGCCACAGCTTCCAGCTAAAGGTCAGTCTGTTTGAAATGTAACAACTGGCTGTTAAATGGAAGCTGAGTTTTAGTTGCTGTTTTGATAACAATTAGTTTAAATAATACCCAGGATACCAATGGAATTTGCATTGTATTATTTTGACACGTGGAAACCAATCAAATTTTGATAATTTGCTGTGTCATCAGGAGTATATAAACCCACTATTTTGAACATTAGAGGTAGAGAAACTGCCATCCAACAACAGAGCAACTGCTGTTAAGCAGGAGAGCTAACTGGCCATCGAAAACACTCTCGAACATAGATACATTTTCATGCAAAACCTACTTGCAAAATAAAGACAAACGACTCAGGAAGATCAGCAGCTAAAGAGTGAAGAGAGTGGAGAAGACACGGACTGTGTAGTCTTGAGATTAATTTAATGTAATGTTTCATAAGTGGGTTATAGGATCAGCATATTTTATAGAGTTGGAGTCAGATAGTAAGTAATTAAGGAAAGGGTGTTTTG
This sequence comes from Chiloscyllium plagiosum, assembly GCF_004010195.1. Lineage (NCBI taxonomy): Eukaryota > Metazoa > Chordata > Chondrichthyes > Orectolobiformes > Hemiscylliidae > Chiloscyllium > Chiloscyllium plagiosum. The sequence continues at coordinate 50,578,994 of NC_057736.1, read as the reverse complement.
TATTTGTAAATAGTTGTTGGTTAGCGTTCACTATTAAAGTTAAGCAACTAAATTTTTTTTTTGTTTAAATAGTGGGATCTCTATCACTCATATATGAACAGATTGCGAGGTGAGGGGTGCTTTTCTGAGTGTTTGTTTTAATTAACGGGAGGGGAGGGGTTCGACATCCCCATCATAAATGTCCAACCACGCTAACCCCATGTCCTTGCAGTTGGTCCATACCCTTCTGGTGCTTTCCTATCCAAACATTTGTTCAAATGCCTTTTAAATATTGTTAATATACCCACTTCAAACACATTCGGAGGCAGCTCATTGTATATGCATCACTCTCTGTGTAAAAAAAAGCCTTGCCCCTCGGGTTCCCTTTTATTCCTTCCCATCTAACGTTAAACTGATCCCCACTAGTCCTTGATTCTCCAAACCTTGGAAAAAGACTGAGAACATTCACCGTATTCATGCCCCTCACGATCCTTCACGCTTATATAAGGCCCTCTGTCAGTCTCCTCTGCTCTAAAGAAGAAAACCTGGCTTGTCCAACCACTCACTTTAACTCAGACCATTGGGTTGTGGCAACATCTTTCTAAATTTCTTCTGCGCTCCCTCCAGTTTAAGAACATTCTTCCAATAACAAAGTTACCAATACTGAACATAATACTCCATGACAACCGGAAGCGGCAGGGACAGGCCACTGTAAATGCCGGAGGAAACATCACAGAAGCGCTTCACAGGAGGCTCCCAACCACTGAGGATGTCACCTAGACAGGTGACGAAACGTTTGCAACAAAAACTTCCAGCTCGGCGAACAGGACCACAGCAACGAGCACCCGAGCTACAAATCTTCTCACAAACTTTGAACTCCATGTGCGGCCTCGCCGATGTCCTGCACAAATGCAACATAACTTCCATACTGACTGCCCTGACTAATGAAGGCCAGTGTGACAAAAGCCTTCCGTGTACTTGTCCACCTGTGACTTCACTTTCAGAGAATCTTGAACCTGAACTTCGTGGTCGCTCTGTCCACTACACCCCTTAACGCCCGACAATTCACAATTAAACTATTGCCTTAATTTGACTTTCCAAAATGCAAGACCTCACACTTATCTATGTTAAAATCCATTTGCCATTTCTCAGCCTACTTTCCCAGCTGATCAAGAACCTGTTGCAATTTCGATTGCCTTCCTCACTATCCACGATACCGCCTATTTTATAGTCATCTGCAAATTTAATCATCATACTTTTTACAATCTCATTCCAATCTTTGATAAGAGATAACAAAAATTAATTGGCCCAGCACCGACCCCTGATATGCTCCACTAGTTCCCAAATATCCTTTCGGGAAGGGAAACTCCAACTTTAACTCGTTTGGCCTACGTGTGACTCCAGACCGACAACAATGTGCTTGACCATTAACTGCCTTCTGGTCAATTAGGATGGGCAACAAATGCTGCCTATCCAGTGACGCCCTCATCCTATAAATGAATAAGAAAAAGTCACAGGCCTCCAGTCCTACAAATGTCTTTCGCCAAATACCCTCTGCTTCCTATCATCAAGCCTTTTGTATATCAAATTGGTAGCTCCCCCTGCCTTCCATGCTATCTAACCTTCCAGAGCAGCCTATCATTTGGAACATTATCAAAGGCCTTCCTGAAATCCATGTAGACTACGGCTACTGCTCTGCCCTCGTCAATATTCCTGGTCACTTCATCAAAGAGCTCTAACAAATTTGTGAGGCATGATCTCCCATGCACAAGGCTATGCTGACTGCGCCTAATCAAACCTTGTATGTGTAATAAGGGCAGTAAATATTAAGATTATTAAGTACATAAGTAAAACCATGTTCCTGCAATTATAGAGCCTTGCCAAGAGAGTATTTGGGGCATTCCCTAGAGATTTGGCCATCTTTCTAAGGAATGATCTCCTTACCATAGACACGGATATTTGTACCATGAAATAAGAGGGATGAAACTGAGTGTTTAATTGTAGAGTTGTCAGAGAAGAAGAAATGGTTACGCTGAAATTTGAGGGTTGGCAGCGATCATTTATTTCCAAAAGAGACATTGATAGGGTAAGAACTCCTGCACTTCACCCAGTATTAGCCAGTTTGATTTATTGTCATGTTTATCAAAGTACAGAGAAAAACTTTATTTGTGAGTAGTGGAGGCAGATCATACTAAGCATGGACAGACAGATCATAGGGTGGAAATAGACTTAGACAGAGTAAGGCATACAGATTACACTGCGCAGGACATGCAGTAGACAAGATCATAATGAACAAGATCAGCATTATTTGAACTTAGAAAGTCCATTCATCAGTCTAATATGGCTTTCCTAACAGTTTATATGAGTAAATTAACTTTCCCCACATTAATCAGCCATTCGGCGTGTGAACGTGTATTGAATGTCATATTGTACACAATCCCCGTCAGCAGCCAAATACCTTCTTTCTGAAACAGGTAGCCATCGCCAACAGCTTCTGACCTCCATAGAGGTCAGCAGTATGTCTTCTCGGAGATAGAAGATGCCTTCTTGAGACTTCATACAAAATATTTTGCGTTCTCCCCACACCTAGAAAACCACGTTAAAGTCCCATATGTATATAATGAGGAATGGACTTTCGAGGAACAACATGGAACAGTCTGTCTGTGCAGCCTCTGCTCCACTTGTTTGTCATTTTAGAGCACCAATAGCATGAAAGTAAGGACTGCAGATGCTGGATATCATATTCCAGATTGTGGTGCTGGATATGCACAGCAGGTCAGTCAGCATCCAGGAGGAGGAGAATCGATATTTCGGGCACAAGCCCTTTATGAGGTGAGGAATCAGCATTAACTACTTCATTCTTACCCTGTGTATGTGGCTTGAGGGTTTAAATGGCCTCCTCCTGAACCGGTGTAAGTGACCCAAGGAGACGAATGCCTTCCTCCTGTTTCTGTGTAAGTGCTTCCTATCAGAAGGATACTAGGAGACTTGAAAAGGTCAGAAAGCATTCACAATGATGTTGCTGGTTTTGCAGGATTTGAGCTATAGTGAGAGTTTGAATAGGCTGGGAGTATTATTCCTAGAGTGTCGGTGGCTGAGGGGTGACCATATAGAGGTTTATAAAACCATCAGGGCCAAGGATAAGGTAAATAGACAAGGTATTTTCCCAGAACGAGGGGTGGCATAGGTTTAGAATGAGAGGGGAAAGATATAAAAGAGATCGAAGGGGCAACCTTTTCAAACAGCGGGTGGTGCATGTGTGGAATAAGCTACCAGATGAAGTGGTGGATGCTGATGCAATGACAGCATTTAAAAGTCATCTTGATGAATTCATGAATAGGAAGGGTTTGGAGGGATATGGGTCGTGTGCTGGCGAGTAGGACTGGATTGGGTTGGGATATCTTATTGACATGGACGATTTGGACTGAAGGGTCTGTTTCCGTGCTGTGCATCTCTATGACTCTGTGACTGAGTGTTTCAAGGGGCTGAATGGCCTCCTCCTATTCATATGTAAGTGATTTAACTGACTGAATGGCTTCTTCCTAGTTCGATTGGACAGGGCCAAGAGCCTGACTGGGTTACCCCTGGTACCTGTTTAACAGCTCGTTTTGCTGACTAGTGTGGCAATGCTGTAACTTTAAGAGGTTATTTTGTACTCATTTCTTTTAAGAGGAGATTGAACAAATTTTACCAAGCTGGATAGCTGGCACTACTTGAGTAAACAGCTTGGAAGTCCTTGGGTTTATTTAAATGCATCCTGAATGAGTGTGGCCAGCTCTCACAGAGTAGGATCTCTGGGTTTTGGTTTCTCAGTAAAACCAAAACAATTCGGGTCTCAATAGAGTTGGAAACTTCAGTGAATGTCTCCTGGCTGCTTTTCTCTCTGAATTTTCTCTTGACACTGTTTTTTCTTCCTGGATTGGGAAAGAGTTTGTGACAATCTGTGTCTGAATTTTTATTTTTGCCACGGGGTGTGATTATGGGAGCTATTAATCTATTAAGTTGGTCAATGGAGTTGCGTTCTTCTATACCCATCTTTGTTTAATTTTATTTTATCTATAGTGTTTAAATAAATCGTGTTTTGCTTCACACTGAGTAATTTTATCAGTCACATTGCATCTGGATAGGCACTTTATATTTCCTGAAAAATAAGAAAGCAATAGAGGCGAGGCTACTGTCTTCAAATATATTCGAGGGTCCTGGTGTGCTCCATTACACTAGACTCCTTCTCTTCCAATGTAATAGGCTGGAGGCACTGAACGTGTGATTCCTGTTCTTATCCAATAGTATCAATGGGTCGAATGGTTTCCTCATATTCTTGCGAAACTAGCGTGAGGTGCTAAATGAACATTTCATTTTACTGTGACAATGTGCTGTGTCAGGCAGTACTGTCACATGAATGTTACGGAAACGTTAACAGCACACGCCAGAATGGTATCCGAGTCTTGGTGCACATGGGCAAAGACTGGTTCAGGAGCTGGGGTGGGGGAACAAATCATTCTGAACATTGTGGAATCTTCAGTGAACATCCCCACATCTGATCCTATAGTGGGGAGGGTGAGGTTAGGGGCGGAGAGACATTGCTGAAGCAGCTGAAATGTTTGTGAAGAGGAAGCTACCCTGAGGATCTCCCACAGAAATGACCCAGGATTGAGATGATGGACATTTACGAACAACAAACATCTTCCTTGTGCTATGATTCACCTCAAACACTGGAGAGTTTACTCTGATTCCCATTAAGTCCAGTTTTGATCAGCACTTTGATGTCAACCTCAGTTACTCACTGCCTTGATATCAAGGCCAGTCATTATTTTCTGAAACCTTGAGTTCACATCATTTATCCTTATCAATAGGTTATGTTAAAGGAGCAGGAAGTGTTTTCTTCAAACAGAAGATATTAAATGTCAGGAATTCTCTTCTCCAAAGTGTTTGGGGAGCTAGATGACTGGAAGTATTTAAAGACGAGGTAGATGGATATTGACCTGTCAGAAAGTTTTTGACTTTGAACAACTGGACATAAAAGATATTTGGAAACCTAAAGCATGATCTTAGAGAAGAGCATTGCACGCTGGGTGGGGGAAACGCCATTATTCTGTTTCTGATGTTCTCACATTCTGCTATTGGAAAGTTAGTGGGTGTTATTTTCCTGGAAGCCTGTTTTTGAATGTTGCAATTAGGGAGACCAGAGGATTTTGTGTACCACCTCTGGTTGAGGCATGGGGACTGTATTTGCATTGAATCTAGATCTGCAACACGACCAACAAATGGCATACAAGATGCGGAAAGGGGAAGATCTGTAAAGAGGGATAAGGGGCCTCTTTCATAGACAGCTTGAGTTTTCCAATTACATTTTCCAAATCATCTCAAACCGTGTGTGACAGTCTTGAGGGGATGAATGGTCTTCTCTGTTTCTGTGTACTAGGTGATGCCAGTAAGTGGCCTCCAATTTCTCGTGTCTAGCAGGTTTGAGGGGCTGACTGGAACACCGAAACATCGGACTGAGCGGCAGAAGTGGGTCATTAAACACTTTGGAACTTCTCCACCAGGCACTAAGATTGTGGCTGATCAGGTTGTGGTCTCAGCCCCACTTTCCTGTTTGTTTCCCATTATCCATGACTGACTCTCTTTGAAATATTTAACTAACTCAGCTTTGAATCAATGTGAACATAGACGGCAACAAATTTCCAGTGAAGAGAATTTCCTCTCGAAAGGTCCTTCCAGAACTTCTCCTTATTTCTCTTATGGAATCAGAGATTCATGCAGCATAGAAACAGATCCATTAGTCCAATCTGCCCACTCCGACCAGATAACCAAATCTTAACTCGTCCCATTTGCCAGCCTTTGGCCAATATCCCTCCTCTTTCAGACACTTTATAAATGTTCGTTTACAACTTCACAACTTTCTCTGACAGCACTTTTATGAAAACAACACTCTCTGTGTGAAACATTTGCCCTTAAGGTCCTTAGACATCATTCCACACTCACCTTTTGTTTTTAACTCTCTATCCTGCGAAACAGACCCTGGCTCTTCAGAATATCCATTTCCCTGATGATTTTATAAGCCTTTATAATCTCATGCCTCAGTCTCTGACACTCCGGGGAAACACCTCAACCTACTCAGCCTCTCCCTATAGCTCAAACCCTCCAGTCCTGGAACATCCTTGTAAAACTGTTCTGCAGACAACTGAGTTGTATGCGGTATTCTTAAAGTGACCTCAACAACATCTTGTACAGATGCAACATGCCACCCTATCTCCTCTTCTGAATTCTCTGACTGATTAATGCAAATGGGCCAAATGTGTTCTGCAATACACTCTCTACCTGCGACTTCACTTTCAAGGGACTATGCATCTGCAGCTCCAGGTCCCTTTGTTCCGCAACACTCCCTACGACCTTATCATTAAGTGTATAATTCCCGCTCTGAATTGCCTTTCCAAAGTCAAAACCTTATATTTATCTAAATTAAACTTTATCTGTCACTCCTTGCCCCTTTAACCCATCTAATTGTGGTCTTCTTGCTCTCTAAGATAATCGACAATGCCACCATCATCTGCGAACTTACTAGCAATGCCTCTGATATTCATATCCAAATCCTTGATATAAATGATGAAATGCAGTGAACTCAGGACTGATTCTGCAGCACACTGCTGATCACAAGCCTCCAGTCTGGATAATAACCCTCTTCCTTCAGGCCAATTGTGAATCAAATTGACTAGCTTCCTCTGTATCCCATGTGACCCCCACCTTACTAATCTGTCTACCAATCGGAATATTATGAGAGTAGTAAGGGTATGGAATGCTTTGTCTGCAACAGTAATAGATTCGCCAACATTAAGTACATTTAAGTCGTCATTGGACAAGCATATGAACCTACATGGAATAGTGTAGATTAGATGGGCTTCAGATTGGTATGACAGGTCGGCGCAACATCGAGGGCCTAAGGGCCTGTACTGCGCTGTAATGTTCTATGTTCTATGTACCTTGCTGAAGTCCATATAGACAATGCCTGCCAAACTGCCTTTATCAATCATCTTTATTATTTCTTCACAAACTCATTCAGATTAATGAGACATGATTTCCCATGCAGAACGCTATGCTGACTACCCCTGATCAGCCCTTGCCTTTCCCAAAGCATGCAAATGCTATCACTCAGAATCCTCTCCAACAACTTACCCATCATTGATGTCAGGCTTGCCAGTCCATATCTCCCCGGCTTCTTGGCTGACTGTTTCCCTTTTCTAATCCCCCTCCTCCACTGCTCGCTAAAATCCTCAAATTTACCATACATCAGGAGCATCTGACTGCCAGACTACTGCGACCCCTAGGACACATAACGGCACACAAACCAACAGCCATGCTCAGACAACAACTCACCAGAACGAAGGACCCGATACCCAACATGAGCAAGACGAATGTAGTGTACAAAATACCATGCAAGGACTGCACTAAACACTATATAGGACAAACAGGAAGACAGCTAACAATCCGCATACATGAACATCAACTAGCCACGAAATGACACGACCAGCTATCCTTAGTAGCCACACACGCAGACAACAAGCAACATGAATTCGACTGGGACAACACTACTATCATAGGGCAAGCCAGACAGAGAACAGCCAGGGAATTCCTAGAGGCATGGCATTCATCCACAAACTCCATCAACATACACATCGACCTGGACGCAATATACCAACCACTACAGCGGACAGCTGAAACTGACAACCGGAAGCGGGAGGGACAGACCACTATAAACACCGCAGGAAACATCAAAGAAGGGCTTCGCAGGAGGCTCCCAAGCACTGATGATGTCGCCTAGCCAGGGGACGAAACGTTTGCAACAAAAACTTCCAGCTCGGCGAACAGAACCACAACAACGAGCACCCGAGCTACAAATCTTCGCACAAATTTTGAATCCTCAAATGTAACCAGGTTGGTGATAAGGCCAATGATATATTCGTCTCAGATTGGGTCAGGGTCAGTTTTGGAACAAGTCAGGCTGGTTTAATTAATCTGCTAAAACTGCATTTTATGATTTAGAGCAATGTCACTCAAACTATGATGGAAAGATGAGTGGCAAACTGATTGGATATTGCAAATATGCAATCGATATTTCTCTTTCCAAAAGCACTGACACACAGACACACACACACAGACACACGTGCACACACACACACACACAAAACACAAACAACTGATGAACAAAATCTCTGCAATTTTAAGTTGAAAGAACTTTTTTCCAAACATTAGTCTAACTCATGACAAAATGGAAAAAAAGAGATTGTCTAAAATATTATCCTGCTTCTGAAGATATTCTGCTTACACAAGTCACAAGCAATGGGATTTCATCCTGGAATAGGTGGATTTGGCTGGATTCCCTTTCCTTTAGGCAGTGAGGAGAATCCAACGAATTCTGGTCAGGCATCCTGCACATGGGTTGCACAGTGGCTCACTGATTAGCGCTACTGCCTTACAGTGCCAGGGACTTCGGCTCGATTCCAGCCTCCAGCAACTGTCCGTGTGGAGCTTGCATATTCTCCCCTTTTCTGTATGGGTTTCCACTGGATGCTGCGGTTTCCTCCCGCAGTCCAAAGATGTATAAGTTCGTTGGATTGGCCTTGCTAAATTGCCCAAAGTGTTCTGGAATGCCTGAGTTATTCGGATTAGTCAGGGTTAAATGTAGGGTAGGTGAATGGGTCTTGGAAGGCTTGTTGGGCCGAAGGGCCTGTTTCCACACTGTAAGGATTCTATAAAAAAATTGTTGTGAAGGTGGCTGAGGAATTTTTCTTTTGCTCGCACACATTGCTGTGATGAGGAACAAGGAAGGAGAGAGAGTGCAATAGGCCGTTCCTTCTCAGGCAGATTGCATTTTCTTCCATTGTCAGCAGAATCACAATAATGTTATCCTCTCCAAACTATACCATGTGAGATTTGTACATTGTACATTGTCCGAACTATGACTCCATTACATTCCCTGCTCCATGTAGGTGCATCGTTACTGCTGTCATGCACAAAGCCGTATCCTGAGCAGAAAATAGTCCCCGTTGATTTGAAGATGTGTTTGTATTTGCCTGCGTAATTTAAAAGTACAATGATTAATGTATTCAGATTATCTGTCTTAAAAAAGAAGCATTTCATATTTTAACAAATGTAGAAATTGCTGGAAAATCTTCAGCAAGTCTGTTAGCATCCAGATGCCATTTAAATGTTGCAATTGGACAAGCCTCCAAAACTTCTTTTGATAAGTCATTTCTCTGCGTGAAAAAGTGCCCTTTAGGCCTCTTCAAAATCTTCCCCCTCTCACTTTCACCCAATGCTTTCTAGATTCGGAATCCTCCACCCTGGGGAAAAACCTTTAATACTCACCCTATCCATGATTTTTATGATTTTATAAATCACCACTGCGCAAAATGCGACTTCAATCAACACAAATGACTGCTTTCAGTCTTCCCGCAGCTGAATTCTGAAAATCAATACTGACACAGCTTTCCACTCTAACAAGGCACAATTCTAAAACCATTTAAATTAGTTAATTTAGTCGTATTATGAAACACATCTGTGGGATTTTTACCAAGATATTTGTGCCCGGAGATAAGACCATTAGACCATACGACCATATGACATAGGAGTGGAAGTAAGGCCATTCGGCCCATCCAGTCCACCCCGCCATTTAATCATCGCTGATGGGCATTTCAACTCCACTTACCCGCATTCTCCCCGTAGCCCTTAATTTCTTGTGACATCAAGAATTTATCAATCTCTGCCTAGAAGACATTTAGCGTCCCGGCCTCCACTGCACTTCTGCGGCAATGAATTCCACAGGCCCACCACTCTCTGGCTAAAGAAATGTCTCCGCATTTCGGTTCTGAATTGAACCCCTGTAATTCTAAGGCTGTGCCCACGGGTCCGAGTCTCCTCACCTAACGGAAACAATTTCCTAGCGTCCACCCTCTCCAAGCCATGTATTATCTTGTACGTTTCTATTAGATCTTCCCTTAACCTTCTAAACTCCAATGAATACAATCCCAGGATCCTTAGCCGTTCCTCGTATGTTAGACTTACCATTCCAGGGATCATCCGTGTGAATCTCCGCTGGACACGCTCCAGTGCCAGTATGTCCTTCCTGAGGTGTGGGGACCAAAACTGGACACAGTACTCCAAATGGGGCCTAACCAGAGCTTTATAAAGTCTCAGTAGCACAACGGTGCTTTTATATTCCAACCCTCTTGAGATAATTGACAACATTGCATTCGCTTTCTTAATTACGGGTTCAACCTGCATGTTTACATTTAGAGAATCCTCGACTAGCACTCCCAGATCCCTTTCTACTTTGGCTGTATTAATTTTCTCACCGTTTAGGAAGTAGTGCATGTTTGTATTCTTTTTTCCAAAGTGCAAGACCTCGCATTTGCTCGCATTGAATTTCATTGGCCATATCCTGGACCACTCTCCCAAACTGTCTAGATTCTTGGTCTCCCCACTTCTTCAGTAGTACCTGCCTGTCCACCCAACTTCGTATCATCAGCAAACTTCGCTCGAATGCCCCAATCCCTTCATCCAGATCATTAATATATAACGTGAACAGCTGCCGCCCCAACAGTGAACCCTGCGGGACACCACTTGTCACCGGCTGCCATTCCGATAAAGAACCTTTTATCCCAACTCTCTGCCTTCTGTCAGACAGCCAATCCTCAATCCATACCAGGAGCTCACCTCGAACACCATGGGCCCTCACCTTACTTCGCAACCTCCCGTGTGGCACCTTAACAAAGGCCTTTTGGTAGTCTAGATAGATCACATCCACTGGGTTTCCCTGGTCTAACCTACTTGTCACCTCTTCAAAGGATTCTAACACGTTTGTCAGGCACAACCTCCCCTTACTAAATCCATATTGACTTGTTCTAATCCGACCCTGCTCTTCCAAGAATTTAAAACTTCACCCTTTACGATGAATATGATGTGGTAGGCATCACAGAGACGTGGTTACAGGGGGGTCAGGACTGGCAGTTAAACATACAAGGGTTTTCAACTTCTCGAAAAGACAGGGAGGAGGGCAGAGGGGCGGGGTTGCCTTGTTAGTTAAGAACAAAATGAAATCTATGGTGCTGAATGAAATAGCGTTGGATGATGTGGAGTCTGTGTGGGTGGAATAGAGGAACCACAAAGGCAAAAAAACCATAGTGGGAGTTATGTACAGACCTCCTAACAGTGGTCAGGACCAGGTGCACAACATGTACCGGGAAATAGAGAAGGCATGTCAGAAAGGCAAGGTCACAGTGATCATGAGAGACTTCAACATGTAGGTGAACTGGGTAAATAATGTTGCCAGGTAAAAACAATGACTGCAGATGCTGGAAACCAGATTCTGGATCAGTGGTGCTGGAAGAGCACAGCATTCAGGCAACATCCGACGACAGGCAAAATCGACGTTTCGGGCAAAAGCCCTTCATCAGGAATAAAGGCAGAGAGCCTGAAGCGTGGAGAGATACGCTAGAGGAGGGTGGGGGTGGGGAGAGAGTAGCATAGAGTCAGGACATGGTTGAAGAGCTTCAGGGCTGAGGAAATGACCTGGGAGTTGCAGTGGGAGAGAGACTCCCTGAGATTCTTGTAGAGAGAGGAGGAAAACTTCTTCAAGGCAGGCATCCTTGCAAGAGGATTCGCAGTAGGGTTAAAATCACGAGGTAAAAACAATGACTCTATGCTACTCTCTCCCCACCCCCACCCTCGTCTAGCTTATCTCTCCACGCTTCAGGCTCTCTGCCTTTATTCCTGATGAAGGGCTTTTGCCCGAAACGTCGATTTTGCCTGTCCTCGGATGCTGCCTGAATTGCTGTGCTCTTCCAGCACCACTGATCCAGAAAATAATGTTGCCAGTAGATCCAAAGAAAGGGAATTCATGGAATGCTTACAGGATGGCTTTTTGGAATAGCTTTTCATGGAGCCCACTAGGAAGCAGGCTATTCTTGACTTAGTGCTATGTAATGAACCAGACTTTATAAAATATCTTAAAGTAAGGGAACACTCAGGAAGCAGCGACCATAATATGGTAGAGTTCAGTATGCAGTTTGAAAGAGAGAAGGCAAAATCGGATGTAATGGTGTTACAGTTAAATAAAAGTAATTATGAGGGTATGAGAGAGGAACTGACGAAAATAGACTGGAAGCAGAGCCTAGCAGGGAAGACAGTAGAGCAAAAATGGCAGGAGTTTGTGGGTAAAATTGAGGACACTGTACAGAGGTTCATTCCCAAGAAGAGAGAGATTATCCGGGCAGGGATTAGACAGCCATGGCTGACAAAGGAAGTCAGGAAATCTATGAAAGAAAAAAGAGAGAGCCTATAAAGTGGCCAAGAGCACTGGGAAATCAGAAGATTGGGAAGGCTACAAAAACAAACAGAGGATAACAAAGAGAGAAATAAGGAAGGAGAGGATCAAATATGAAGGAAGGCTAGCCAGTAATATTATAAATGATAGTAGAAGTTTCTTTCAATACAAAATAAACAAACGACAGGCAAAAGTAGACATTGGGCCACTTCAAACTGATGCTGGAAGCCTAATGATGGGAGATAAGGAAATTGCAGGAGAACTTAATAAGTACTTTCCATCAGTCTTCTCAGTGGAAGACATGAGTAATATCCCAACAATTAAATGGAGTCAGGGGGCTAAGTTGAGTATGGTTGCCATTACAAAAGAGAAAGTGCTAGAAAAGCTAAAAGGTCTTAAAATTGATAAATCTCCTGGCCTGAGGGGGTACATACTAGAGTTCTGAGCGAGGTGGCTGAGGAAATAGCAGAGGCGTTGGTTGAGATCTTTCAAAAATCACTGGAGTCAGGGAAAGTCCCAGATGATTGGAAGATCGCTGTTGTAGCCCCTTGTTCAAGAAAGGATCAAGACAAAAGATGGAAAATTATAGGCCAATTAGCCTAAACTCGGTTGTTGGTAAAATTCTAGAATCCATCATTAAGGATGAGGTTTCTAAATTCTTGGAAGAGCAGGGTTGGATTAGAACAAGTCAACATGGATTTAGTAAGGGGAGGTCATGCCTGACAAACCTGTTGGAGTTCTTTGAAGAGGTGACAAGTAGGTTAGACCGGGGAAACCCAGTGGATGTGGTCTACCTAGACTTCTAAAAGGCCTTTGATAAGGTGCCACACGGGAGGCTGCTGAGCAAGGGCCCATGGTGTTCGAGGTGAGCTACTAGTATGGATTGAGGATTGGCTGTCTGAAAGAAGGCAGAGAGTTGGGATAAAAGGTTCTTTATTAGAATGGCAGCCGGTGACAAGCGGTGTCCCGCAGGGTTCAGTGTTGGGGCCGCAGCTGATCACATTATATATTAATGATCTGGATGGAGGGACTGGGGGCATTCTAGCGAAGTTTGCTGATGATACAAAGTTATGTGTACAGGCAGGTAGTACTGAGGATGTGGGGAGGCTGCAGAAGGATCTAGACAGTTTGGAGGAGAGGTCCAGGAAATGGCTGATGGAATTCAATGCGAGCAAATGCGACGTCTTGCACTTTGGAAAAAAGAATACTTCCTAAACGGTGAGAAAATTCGTAAAGCCAAAGTACAGAGGGATCTGGGAGTGCTAGTTGAGGATTCTCTAAAGGTAAACATGCAGGTTGAATCCGTGATTAAGAAAGCGAATGCAATGTTGTCAATTATCTCAAGAGGGTTGGAATATAAAAGCACCGTTGTGCTACTGAGACTTCATAAAGCTCTGGTTAGGCACTATTTGGAGTACTGCGTCCAGTTTTGGTCCCCAAACCTCAGGAAGGACATACTGGCACTGGGGCATGTCCAGCGGAGATTCACACGGATGATCCCTGGAATGGTAGGTCTAACATATGAGGAACGGCTGAGGATCCTGGGATTGTATTCATTGGATTTTAGAAGATTAAGGGAAGATCTAATAGAAACTTACAAGATAATACATGGCTTGGAGAGGGTGGACGCTAGGAAATTGTTTCCGTTCGGCGAGGAGACTAGGATCCGTGGATACAGCCTTAGAATTAGAGGGGTTCAATTCAGAACCTAAATGCGGAGACATTTCTTCAGCCAGAGAGTCGTGGGCCTGTGGAATTCATTGCCACAGAGTGCAGTGGAGGCTAGGACGCTAAATGTCTTCAAGGCAGAAATTCTTGATGTCACAAGGAATTAAGGGCTACGGGGAGAATGCGGGTAAGTGGAATTGAAATGCTCATCAGCCATGATTGAATGGCGGAGTGGACTGGATGGGCCGAATGGCCTTACTTCCACTCCTATGTCTTATGGTCTTATGGTCTTATAATGGATTCTAGAATTTTACCAACAACCGAGGTTAGGCTAATTGGCCTATAATTTTCCATCTTTTGTCTTGATCCTTTCTTGAACAAAGGGGTTACAACAGCGATCTTCCAATCATCCGGGACTTTCCCTGACTCCAGTGATCTCAACCAACGCCTCTGCTATTTCCTCAGCCACCTCCCTCAGAACTCTAAATCTGGACACTATGACCACTCGGCAATAACCCCTGAAGTTGTAACATTAATCTCCCATGAGTTTGTTCATCAGTGTGTTCTAAGATGCTGTGACACAGCTCTGCAACAGGTAGGACATAATTCCAGAACTTCTGATCCAGATCTCGGGACACTACCACACAAGTACTGGAATTGGAATCAAATTCAGGGTTCTACTTCAGAGGCAGGTACACTTCACACTACACTAGATCTAAACCGTGCCCTGACGTTGGGTCACATTTTCAATGCCAGCTTTCAGCTTGGTGTGGATGTATTAAAAATTGTTTAACACTACTGAACTACATAAAATGTTTTTCGTTGTTAAACAAATGCAAGGTATTTGTCTCAACTGCAGGATGTTGAGTGCATGTGCTCTGTCATCGAAATAAACTAGGAACATCTTTAATTCCTATTATCTGTAGTCTGCAATATGACGGAAGGAAATCCTGCAGTCACACTCTGTACAATGAAGGATCTTGAATAGATATTTATTACTGAACACCAGAGACGAAGATAGAGCATTATGTCTGGCCCCAAACCATTGATAACTAATACATGTGACTGCCCTCTTCCTAAAACAATGAAATGACATAAAGCCAACAATTACTGTCCAAGCTCTCCTCCACACTGAGTCTGCAATGTGTCCCTCCTCCCCCTAACTACACAAGGCAAACCAAGCTCAGGTTCCTTGTGAGAATCAAGGCCAGAGTGTGCAGTCCTCCTGGAGAGGGGGTGGGTATTTTAAAATTGAAGAGCGAGGGTAAGGAGGTGGTAATATCATTCACTGGGGTGAGGAGTGGCTGAGGGAGTTTAGTTTGGATTAGTGTGACGTATTGGATTTGGAAAAACAAATAAATTAAGGATCTATATGATTAAAAGTAGGGTCTTTTGGGAGTGCTGTAGAACAGAGACCTCGGCCGTCAGGTATAACTCTTTAAAATTTGCATCACATATAGATTGCGTGGATAAGAAGGTGTTGAGCACACTTGCCTTCATTGTTCGAACCATTGATTATCAGAATTGGGATGTCATGTTGAGCTTGTACAGAACTTTCGTGAGGCTGCTTCTGGAAAACTGTGCCGAGTCTGGTCACTCTGGCTGCTCATTACATACGCACACCATCCTCCGAGTGAATGAGGTGCCCCTTCACTTATATTTAAATCTTTCCCCTCTCACCTTAAAACTATACCCTCGTGTTTTGGATTCCCCTACCCTTCGAAAAAACCTTGACTATTCATGTTGATATTACTGACCTTCACATTATTAAGCTGGAGAGGGCTCAGAAGAGATTAATATTGATGTTTCAGTGAATGGAGGGATTGAGACATAGGGAGAGACTGGATCGGCTGGGGCCTTTTTCACTGGAGAGTATGAAATTGAGGGCTGACATTACAGAGGTTTATAAAATCATGAGCGGTACAGTTAAGTTGAAGGGCAGATGTCTTTTCCCTAGAGTGGAGGATTCAAGACTGAGGGATATTTTAAGGTGAGAGGTAAAAGATTATCAAAAGCAAGATTATCAAAAGTCATGAAAGATAGTTACTTTAGACAGAAGCTGTTTTGTGTTAGCAATGAACTTCCAGAGGAAGTGATGTAACGTTAAAAAGACAGTTAGATCAATACATAGATAAGAAATCAATTTGGATGATGTTGTGAGCAGCTGGCCTCTCCCTTTCCCTCTTTGAATGAATCCCTGTTGGTTTTCAGCTTTGCCAATGCCTATGCAGTGGCAGGGAGGCCAGCAGAGGTCGGCATTGCATTACTTTAAACACCTCAGAGACTGCTGAACCTGCCGCACACAGAGACACATAGATATGCACACACAGGAATCGTTAGGACACGGCGTTGAGCCCTTCTGGTAATTGAAACTAAACGCCCAGAAAAGTTCAATTCGCTTCGTATACTGTTACAATATGAGTGCCAGAGAACTCCCAAATTACATTGTTGAAATAAAAAGATCAATTTACTTTTCAACCCTGAAAGTGAATATGAAACATTAACTATTCACAACACTGAGCTCCCTTTCTCTTAATTGCTTATTCTCTACCTCCAAGTCTACAACAATATCCTGTTCCAATCAGGAAACTTCATAAAATCACATCCACTTAATTTCAAAAGTACACAACAACTGTTGTTTTAGATGTCTTCTTCTGGCTGAAGATCTCTCTCGGTCATTTCCTTCTTTTTACTGCGAATGTGTTTTGTATGAAAAGGTATCTTTGATAGAGAGGTTTTTTCCTAATTTCTGTGTTGATGGCATTTGCTCTTCTGCAATTTGCAACATTTCTGCATTTTTAAATACCCCAACATCGGATCATCTTATTAGTTCGATGCTGGAAAAACAATAGGTTCAAACTTGATTTAGTTTTAGTATCGCAGTGCATAATTTAAACGGATTGGTTAAATTCGCGTTGTTGACAAAACTGCAACCAACATGAGGTAATTATTTCACAGCCGAATTTTACAATTTTCAATTTTGAAAATTCAATGTGGGACTGCAGTTTCTTCATATATGCAGGTGCTTGTAAACTCTAAGTTCAAACTACCATTCACTCTCGTTTAAAGGTACAGAACACGCCTTCAACGTCATAACAATAAAATCCTGTTGAATTTAGATAAGTGAAGCCTATCGGGATTTCTCTTTCTCCGTGTTGTTTCAATATTTCATTCACTCTGTCTGGTGTGTGTCGGACTTTTGCTGCTCCATTGACAGCATGTTGTTATTTGACTCATACGTGGGACGATATCAGTATTTCACTTGCTCACAATCGTGATTGTGGCAGAATTTCAGTTGCTCAATGAGAATTTTCACCCTATGACATTCTCAATGCTACCAATGTTTGAGCAGATTTGTAGCTCAGGTTGATGATGAGTCTGTAATTCAGCTAGCTGAGCTTGAAGGTTTGTTTTCAGACGTTAAGTCACCATGTCGAGGTAACATCATCAGTGAGAGTCTCCAGTGAAGCGCTGGTGCTATGTTCTGCCTCTCTCTTGATAGGCCTTGGTTTCGTAAGGTGAGTGATATCATTTCGGTTCTTTTGTATAAGGGAAAGTAGATGGGATCGAAATCGATGAGCTTAATGATGGCTTCCCACAATTAGAATGCCAGCCCCCAGGAATTCTCGTGCATGTGTTTGTTTCACCTTTGCTAGGATGTGTGTGTTGTTCCAGCCAACGTGGTATATTTCATTGTTCTTAATGTTTGGAAATTAGGGATAGTGGGTATTGTCTTTAGGTGGCCAGTTAGTGTTCATGTGTCCTGGAGGCAAGTTTCTTGCTAGTTTTTCGGATATAATTTTTTTTTAACAGTTCTTGCATGGTATCTTGTAAATTCATTTAATTTTGCTAGTAGTATCTAATGGATCCTTTTGGCTCATCAGTCGCTGTTTAAATGCGTGGTAGTTTATTGGCTACCACAATGTCAAGGGGTCTGAGTAGACTGGAAGTCATTTCTGATATGTGTTTGATGTAATGTAATGTGGCAATAGTTTTTGGTTGCGTTGTGTTTGCATGTTTGGTTTTGTTTTATTGGACACCTGTTTGTCTTGAAAACATTGCATAGATATACTTCTTCTGCTGTTTGTAGCTCTTGAATGTTGCAGTGTGACGTAGCTCGTTGAAATAATGTCTTGGTGCAGCTCCAGTTGTAGATGGCACCAAATATGGAAGATTGTGAAGTGTGTGGAGGACAGTGTGGAACTCCAACAGGACAGTGCCAAGTCGTTGTCATTTTCAGGTGTATGGGAGTTGAGGCTCAATGCAGAGCAGTGTGGGGTTATAAACTTTGGTAGGAAGGACTTTGGAAAACAATAGAAAACAGGCTGTATTGTTATAATGTGTGTGCAAGATCAAAGAGCCCTGGATGTATATGAGCAGATTATTGAAGATGTCAGGACAAGTGGGAAGAGCTATAAATATCACAGCTTAGTTTTAGTATCGCAGCTGATTACAGTGCATTCATCGACTCTTCTGATCATCTTGTATGTCTGTATCAAATCCCCTCTTCAACTTCTTCTTTCCGATGAGAACAGACCCAAGTCTCTCAGCCTTTTCTCATGAGACCTCCCCTCCAGACCAGGCAAACTCCTAGTAAATCTCCTCTACACCTTTTCCAATGTTCCCACATCCTTCCCAAAATATGGCGACCAGTACACAATATTCCAAATATAGCCGCCCTAACATTTTGTATAGTTGCAGCATGATATTGCGGCTCTGGAACTCAATCCCTCTCTGAATGAAACCTAACATACCACATGCCTCCTGAACAGCACTATCAACTTGGGTGGCAACCTTCAGGGATCTATGTACATGGATTGTCTGCACATCCACACGACTAAGAATCTTTCCATTGACCCAGTACTCTGCCTTCTTGTTATTCTTCCCAAAGTACATCACCTCACATTTAGCTTCATTGAATTCCATTTTTCCACTCTTTAGCCCAATTCTGCAGTTTATCCAAGTTCTCCTGCAACCTGGAATGTTCTTCCAAACTGTCCACAACTCCACCGACTTTAGTGTCATCTGCAAATTTACTAATCCATCCACCTATGCCTGCGTCTAAGTCATTTATAAAAATGACAAACAGCAGTGGTCCCAAAACAGATCCTTGTGGCACACCACAAGTAATCAGACTCCAGGCTGAATATTTTCCATCAACCAATACTCGCTGTCTTCTTTCAGAAATCCAGTTGCTAATCCAAACTGTGAAATCACCCTCAATTCCATGCCTTTTCATTTTCTCCAACAGGAGAAAGTGAGGACTGCAGATGCTGGAGATCAGAGCTGAAAATGTGTTGCTGGAAAAGCGCAGCAGGTCAGGCAGCATCCAAGGAACAGGAGAATCGACGTTTCTGGCCTAATCCCTTCTTCAGGCTTATGCCCGAAACGTCGATTCGCCTGTTCCTTGGATGCTGCCTGACCTGCTGCGCTTTTCCACTACCACATGGAACCTTATCAAAGGCTTTACTGAAGTCCATGTATTCCACGTCAACTGCTCTATCTTCATTGACATGCTTGGTCACCTTCTCAAAACCCTCAATGAGTATTGTGAGACACGACCTGCTCCTGACGAAACCATGTTGACTATCTGAAATCAAAGTGTTATTTGCTCGATGATTATAAATTTTATCTCTTATAATCCTTTCTAAAACGTTTCCTACAAAAGAAAAAAGGCTCAATGATCTATAATTACCTTGGTCACCTCGACTGTCCCTCTTAAACAAGGGCACAACATTTGTAATCCTCCAGGCCTCTGGGACTAAACCTCAGACAATGATGACTCAGATATCAAAGCCAAAGTCTCTGGTATCTCCTCCCTAGCTTCCCAGAGAATCATTGGATAAATTCCATCCGGCCAAGGGACTTGTCTACTTTCACTACTTCTAGAACTGATAACACC
Organism: Chiloscyllium plagiosum; assembly: GCF_004010195.1. Taxonomy (NCBI): domain Eukaryota; kingdom Metazoa; phylum Chordata; class Chondrichthyes; order Orectolobiformes; family Hemiscylliidae; genus Chiloscyllium; species Chiloscyllium plagiosum. The sequence goes on along the minus strand of NC_057736.1, from coordinate 50,559,123 downwards.
TGGTCGTAACTAACCTCGATCCTTTCTAGTCTAATATCTTGTACCTCAGTCTTCTCCTCTGCAATATTCTCATTTTCCTGGATGAAAACTGATGAGAAATGTTCGTTTAGCACCTTTCCGATCTCCACTGGGATTATAAACAACTTCCCACTTCTGTCTTTGATTGGTCTTAGCCCTATCCTAATCATCCTTTTATTCCTCACTTACCTATAGAAAGCTTTAAGATTCTCCTTCACTCTACTTGCTAAAGACTGTTTGTGTCCTTTCTTTACTCATCTTAACTCTCTCTTTAAATCCTTCCTAGCTGATCTGTAACTCTCCATCGCCTCATCTGAGCCACTTCGCCTCATCAAAATATAAGCCTCCTTCGTCTAATTAACAAAATGTGCAATTTTTGTAGTAACCACGGTTCCCTTATCTTATCACTTCCTCCCTGCCTGACAGGGGCATACTATCAAGGGCACGCAATATCTGTTCCTGAAACCAGCTCCATTTTACTATTGTCTGAATTTGGTATCCCATTCTATGCATCCTAATTCTTGCCTAATCACATTATAAATGCCCTTGCCCCATCTATAACTCATGACCCGTGGCATGTACCTATCCCTTTCCATCGCTAAACTAAACGTAACTGAATTATGATCACTGTCTCCAAAGTGCTCACCCACAACTAAATCAAACACCTGGCATTACCAAGCACCAGATCCAGTGTGCTTCCCCACCCCACCCCCCTCTTTGTTGGCCCTTCGACAGACTGTGTCAGGAAACAAGCTTTTTTGTTTTTCGGGGGCCGCAGCAACTCGAAGGGCGGGAGTTTGGACCGCGAGCCTGCCTATGCGGTGAGTCACTGATTTGAACCTTTAAAAACTAACCTCGAGTGTGGGAGTCCTCCATTTCTGCTTTTGGGCGGCAGCAGCAACTCTAAAAGCAAGAGCTTGGACCAGGGGCTTGCTGGGAGCGGTGAGTCACTGATTTGAGCTTTTATATTTGAAGTCAGAGAGCAGAGGTTTCTGAGAAAGGAGGGACTTTTTGATTTTATTTCTGTCCATCTATATATTTCAGTGTTTTCACAACCCCAGATCTGCCATTGAACACCCAACCACCTGCTTCAACCTTAAAGACTGGGGACACATCAGCAAAGCATCTCTTCCTTTTTTTCTTTGTGATAAGCGGACTAGCAGGGATGGCAGTGCAGGGAGAGCAATGGTCCTCCTGCATGTTGTTTGAGGTGAGGGTCGCCATTAGTGTCCCATCCAAGGACATCTGCAGGAAGTGCACCCAACTCTTGCTCCTCCAAGACCATGTCAGAGAACTGGAGTGGGAGCTGGACGAACTTCGGATCATTCATGAGGCACAGGCTGTGATAGACAAGAGTTACAGGGAAATAGTTACTCCTAGGCACGAAGAAAGTTGGGATTCGAATCGGGATGAAACAGTCACTGGAGGGATTCCCTGTGGTCGTTCCCCTGAAAAGCATGTATATTTTTTGGATACTGTTGAGGGGGCGGGGGGGCAATTTAACAGGAGTATGTAGTGGGGCCCAGGGACTCAATAGTTAGAGGCTCACAAAGAAGTCTTTTTGGGAAAGAACGAGACTCACGGTGCATGTATTGCCTCCCAGGTGCCAGGGTCTGTGATGTCTTGGATCGTATCTTTGGGGTCCTGAAGGGACAGGGTGACCAGCCATAAGTCGTGGTCCATATAGGTACCAACGACATAGGTAGAAAGAGAGATAGGGATGCAAGGCAGGATTTCAGGAAACTAGGGTGTAAGCTGAGAGCTAGAAAAAGCAGAGTTGTTATCTCTGATTTGTTGCCCGTGCCACGTGATAGCGAGGCAAGTGATAGGGTGAGATATTAGCTGAACACGTGACTACAAGGATAGTGCAGGAGAGAGGGTTTCAGGTACTTGGATAATTGAGGCTCATTCTGGGGCAAGTGTCACCTGTACAAAGAGGACGGTCTTCACTTGAACCAGAGGGGTACTGATATCCTGGGTGAACAATTTGCTGCTGCTAATTGTGTGGGTTTAAACTAGCTCAACAGGGGAATCGGAACCTGAGGTGTAGTTGCAGTGCACAGGAGGATAACAGTAGGGAGGACTGGGGCAGAATGTCAGGGTCACAGGAATGTGCTGGCAGACAGCAAACCGGTTTGAAGTGTGATTACTTGAACGCCAGAAGTATCTGAAATAAGGTAGTTGAGCTTACAGCTGGACAGATATCTAGCTCGGGTTTATAATTCAATGCACTAATGTCTCAACAGCACCTGGTGCTGGACAGTTATGTTGTCCAGGTTTATAAATCAATGCACTGCTGTGTTCTGCACAGCTACCCGTGCTGGATCAGATATCTAGTCAGGGTTTATAAATCAATGTATTGCTGTGGTCTGCACATCTGCCGGTTCGGGACAGACATCTATTCCAAGTTCATTGATCAATGTACTGCTTTGGTCTGCAGATCTCCCCATCCTGGACAGATATTTTTTCCTGGTTTAAAAATCAAAGTACTGCTGTGGTCTGCATAGCTTCCCGTGTTGCATAGATACATCGTCCTAGCATAAGAATTACAGAACTGATGTGGTCTATATAGCTCCCCGTGCTGGACAGATATCTACTCCGGGTTTATAAATCAATGGACAGCTGTAGTCTGCATACCTTCTCGTGCTGGACAGATATCTAGTCCGTGGTTATAGATCAATGCACTGCTGCGGTTTGCACAGCTTTCAGTGCTGAAAAGATACCTGCTCCGGCTTTATAGATCAATGCACTGCTGTGGGCTGCGGCATTTGCCTTGTTTGGGATTATAGATCAATGCATTGCTTTGGTCTGCACAGCTCCCAAAGGTGTACAGAGAACTAGTCCACCCGTGTGGGCCCAAGCTATGCCTGTCTCTTTGTCGACTACATAGAACAATCCATCTTCCGTGGTTACACCAGCACCACTCCACACCTCCTCCTCCACTACAGTGATGACTGCAGCGGTGCCACCTCGTGTTCATCAACTTCACCAACACATTCCACCA
>NC_057736.1:50552024-50554992 GCF_004010195.1 Chiloscyllium plagiosum | reverse complement strand
GTGGCCCAACATTTGAACTCCCCCTCCCACTCTGCCGAGGACATGCATGTCCTGGGCATTCTCCATGGCCATTCCCTCACCACACGACGCCTGGAGGAAGAAAGCCACATCTTCCACATCAGAGAACTGCAGCCGCAGGGCATCCAATGCGGACTTCACCAGTTTCCTCATTTCCCCTCCCCACACCTTACCCCAGCACCAACCTACCAGCTCAGCATCATCCTCATGACCCGTCCAAACTGCCAATCTTCCTTCCCACCTAACCGCTCCACCTTCCTCTCTGACCTATCACCTTCATTCCCACCCCCATTCACCCATTGTACTGTTGGCCGCCTTCCCCCACCGTCCTCTCTCACATATCACCTTCATCCCCATCCCCATCTACCAATTGTATTATTTGCTACCGTCTCCCCAGCACCAACCCCTTCCGATTTATCTCTCCACTCTGGAGGCTGTCTGCTTTTGTCCTGATGAAGAACGTTTGCTCGAAACATCGATTTTCATGCTCATCGGATACTGCCTGATCAGCTGTGATTTTCCAGCGCCACTCTAATTTAGAGCCTGCGTTTATAGATCAATGCAATGCTGTGATATGCATAGCTCCCAGTGCTGGACGGATACTTAGTCCGGGTTTATAGATCAGTGCAATGATGTGGTCTACACAGACCTCCTGCTAGACATATTCTTAGTCCGTGTTTATAGATCAATGCTCTGCTCTGGCCTGCACAGCCCAAAGTGCTGAATAGTTATCAAGTCCATGTTTATAGATTAATGTACTGCTCAGGTCTGCATACCATCCGGTGCTGGACAGAAATCTCGTCAGCATTTATACATCAATACACTGCTGTGATCTGCACAGCTCCTCGTGCCCGACACATACCTCATTTGGGTTTATACATCAATGTGCAGCGTTGGTTTGCACTGATCCCGGTGCTGGACAGATGTCTAGATTGGGTTATTAGATCATTGACCTGGTGTGGTCTGCATAGCTCCCAGTGCTGGACAGCTATCGAGGCTGGGTTCATCGATCAATGCACTACAGTGGTTTGCACAGTTCCCCGTGCTCGACAGATATCTAATCCAGTTTCGTAGATCAATGTACTGCTGTGGTCTGCAGAGATCCCCATTCAGGACAGATGCCTAGTCCGTGTTTATCAATCAATGCACTGCAGTGGTCTATGTAGCTCGGCGTGCTGGATAGATACCTACCCCTGGTATATAGATCACAGTACTGATGTGGACTGCATAGCTCCCAGTGTTGGACAGATATCTACTCCGGGTTTATAAATCAATGGACAGCTGTGGTCTGCATAGCTTCTCGTGCTGGACAGATATCTAGTCCGTGGTTATAGATCAATGCACTGCTGTGGTTTGCACAGCTTTCAGTGCTGAAAAAATACATGTTCCAGCTTTATAGATCAATGCATTGCGTTGGTCTGCACAGCTCCCAAAGGTGTATAGAGAGCGAGTCCACCCGTGTGGGCCCAAGCTATGCCTGTCTCTTTGTCTACTACATAGAACACGAGGAGAAAGTGAGGTCTGCAGACGCTGGAGATCAAAGCTGAAACTTTATTGCTGGAACAGCACAGCAGGTCAGGCAGCATCTAGGGAACAGAAGATTCGACGTTTCGGGCACATGCCCTTCTTCAGGAACAGTCCATCTTCCGTAGTTACACCAGCACCACTCCACACCTCTTCCTCCACCACAGTGATGACTGCAGCGGTGCAACCTCGTGCTCCCACGAGGAGGTTGAGCAGTTCATCAACTTCACCAACACATTCCACCAGGACCTTGAATTCACCTGGACAATCTCTGACACCGCCCTCCCTTCCTGGACCTCACCATCTCCATCTATAACAACCGATTTGACCCTGACACTTTTTACACACTCACCGACTCCTACAGATACCTGGATTACACCTCTTCCCACCCTACCTCCTGCAAAAATGCCACCCCGTATTCCCAATTCCACCGCCTCCGCTGTACCTGCTCCCAGGAGGACCAGTTCCACCACAGAACACACCAGATGGCCTCCTTCATTAAAGAATGCAATTTCCCTTCCCATGTGGTTAAAGATGCCATCCAACACATCTCATCCACATCCTGCACCTCCGCTCTCAAACCCCACCAGTCCAACTGTAACCAAGACAGAATCCCTCTGTTCCTCACTTTCCACCCTACCAACCTTCACATAATCCGCATCATCCACTGACATTTCCACCACCTTGAAACGGACCACACCACCACCGATATATTTCCCTTCCCACCCCTTTCCGCTTTCCTCAAAAATCGTTCCCTTCATGACTACCTGGTGAGGTCCACGCCCCTCTACAACCCACCCTCCCTTGCAGGCACCCTCCCCTGCCACCGCTGGAATTGCAAAATCTGCACCCACAATTCCCCTCCATCTCCATCCAAGGCCTAAAAGGAGCCTTCCACATCCATCAATGTTTCACCTGAACATCCACCATTGTCATTTATTGTATCAGTTGCTCCCATTGCGGTTTGCACTACATTGGGGAGACTGGGCGACTTCTCACAGAGTGCTTTAGGGAACATCTCTGGGACACCTGCACCAATCAACCCCATTCCCCAGTGGCAAAACATTTGAACTCCCCCTCCCACTCTGCCGAGGACATGCATGTCCTGGGCATTCTCCATGGCCATTCCCTCACCACACGACGCCTGGAGGAAGAAAGCCACATCTTCCACATCAGAGAACTGCAGCCGCAGGGCATCCAATGCGGACTTCACCAGTTTCCTCATTTCCCCTCCCCACACCTTACCCCAGCACCAACCTACCAGCTCAGCATCATCCTCATGACCCGTCCAAACTGCCAATCTTCCTTCCCACCTAACCGCTCCATCTTCCTCTCTGATCTATCACTTCATTCCCACCCCCATTCACCCATTGATACTGTTGGCTGCCTTCCCCCACCGTCCTCTCTCACATATCACCTTCATCCC
>NC_057736.1:50548169-50551651 GCF_004010195.1 Chiloscyllium plagiosum | reverse complement strand
TGGGTTTATACATCAATGTGCAGCGTTGGTTTGCACTGATCCCGGTGCTGGACAGATGTCTAGATTGGGTTATTAGATCATTGACCTGGTGTGGTCTGCATAGCTCCCAGTGCTGGACAGCTATCGAGGCTGGGTTCATCGATCAATGCACTACAGTGGTTTGCACAGTTCCCCGTGCTCGACAGATATCTAATCCAGTTTCGTAGATCAATGTACTGCTGTGGTCTGCAGAGCTCCACATTCAGGACAGATGCCTCGTTCGTGTTTATCGATCAATGCACTGCAGTGGTCTATGTAGCTCGGCGTGCTGGATAGATACCTAACCCTGGTATATAGATCACAGTACTGATGTGGACTGCATAGCTCCCAGTGTTGGACAGATATCTTGTCCGTGTTTGTAGATCCATGGACTGCTGTGGTCTGCATAGCTCCCCATGATGGACAGCTATCTAGTCGGGATTTGTACATCAATGCACTGCTGTGGTCTGCTTTCCTCCCCGTGCTGGTCAGGTATCTACTCCAGGTTTATAAATCACCGGACAGCTGTGGTCTGCATAGCTTCCCGTGCTGGACTGCTGAGGTCTGCACAGCTCTCCATGCTGAAAACATATCTGCTCTGGCTTTATAGATCAATGCATTGTTGTGGTCTGCGCAGCTCTCCGTGCTGGACATATATCTAGTCTGTGGTTATAAAATAATGCACTGCTGTGGCCTGCCCACCTCCGTGTTGGAAAGGTATCTAGTCTGCATTTATGGATAAACGCACTGCTGTGGCCTGCACAGCTCCCGGTGCTAGACGAAATCTAGTCCGGGTTTGTACATCAATACACTGCACAGCTCCCCGTTCTGGACAGAAAACTAGTCTGCTTTTATACATCAATGTACTGCTGTGGTCTGTAAAACTCTCCGTGCTGGACAGATATCTAGTCGGGTTATTAGATCATGCACTGCTGTCGACGGCATAGCTCTGAGTGCTGGACAGATATCTAGTCGGGGTTTGAAGATCAGTACACTGCAGCTGTCTGCCCAACTGCTGGTGTTTGACAGATATCTAGTCGGGGTTTATATATCAATGCATTGCTCTGGGCTGCATAACTTCCCATGCTGGACAGATTTCAATCTGGCTTTTTAGATCTATGCTCTGCTGTGCCATAGATATCTCCCTGTGCTGGGCGGGTATCTAGTCCGGGTTAATAGATCCATGCACTACTGCCCTCTGCTCAGCACCCGGTGCTGGGCAGGTATCTAGTCCGCGTTTATACATCAATGCACAGCTGTGATCTGCACATCTCGCCATGCTGGACAGATGTCTAGTCAGGGTTTATAGATCAATGCACTGCTATGGTCTGCATAGCTCCCACTACTGGATAGATATATCTAGTCGGGTTATTAGAAAATGCCCTGCTCTGGTCTGCATAACTTCCCATGCTGGACAACTATCAATCCGGCTTTATCTATCAATGCGTTGCTGTGGCCTGCATAGCTCCACGTGCTGTGCAGCTATCTAGTCCGGGTTAATAGATTAATGCACTGCTGCAGTCTGCACATCTCCCCATGTTGGATAGAAGTCTTGTCATGGTTTATAGATCAGTGCACTGCTGTGGTCTGCACAACTCCCGATGCTGGACAGAAATCTCATCCGGGTTGATAGATCACTACACTGCTGTGATCTGCACAGCTCCCCGGTGGACAGATATCTTCTCCGGTCTTCTCTGTTAATACACTGTTGTGTTCTGCATAGCTCCTCATGCTGGACCGATATCTAGTCCCGGTTTAGATATCAATGCACTGCTGTGGTCTGCACATCTCGCCATGTTGGACAGATGTCAAGTCAGGGTTTACCGATCAATGCACTGCTGTGTTCTGCATACCTCCTCGTGCTGGACCGATATCTAGTCTGGGTTGAGAGATCAATGCTCTGCTGTGATCTGCGTATCTCCCCGTGCTGGGCAGATATCTACTCCGGATTATTAGACCACTGCTTGGCCTGCACAGCTACCGATGCTAGACAGATTTTTTTTCTGCATTTATAGATAAATGCACAGCTGTGATGTGTACAGCCCCCCGTGCTAGTCAGATATCTTGTCTGAATTTATGCATCAATGCACTGCTGTGGTCTGCACATCTCCCTTGATATGTTCTCTGGTCTTATCTGTGTTCTGCTGATATGTGATCCGGGTTTGTAGATCAGTGCACTGTTGTGGTCTGCACAACTTTCCGTGCTAAACATTTATCTAGTGCAGGTTTATACGTCAATGCACTGCTGTGATCAGCTTACCTCCCTGTGCTGGACCGATATCTAGATCAATTCAAGATCAATCCACTGCTGTGATCTGCACTTCTCGCCATTCTGGACTGGTCTGCCTATCTCCCAATTTGGGACAGATATCTAGTCCGAGTTTATAGATCAATATACTACTGTGGTCTGCACAGCTCACCTGCTGAACAAATATCTCGTCTGGACTTATAGAACAATACACAGCTGTTGTGTGCACAGCTCACATGCTGGACAGCTTTCTAGTCTGGGTTTAGAAATCAATGCACTGTTGTGGACTGAACACCTCCTCATGCTGGACAGGTATCCAGTCCAGGTTTACAGATTATTGCACAGGTGTGGTCTACAGAGCTTTCCTGGTGGACAGATATCTGATTTGAGGAGAAAGTGAGGTCTGCAGATGCTGGAGATCAGAGCTGCAAATGTGTTGCTGGAAAAGCGCAGCAGGTCAGGCAGCATCCAGGGAACAGGAGAATCGATGTTTCGGGCATATGAAGAAGGGCATATGCCCAAAACGTCGATTCTCCTGTTTCCTGGATGCTGCCTGACCTGCTGCGCTTTTCCAGCAACACATTTTCAGATATCTGATTTGGGTGTACAGGTCAATGCACTGCTCGTGTCTGCACAGCTTTCCTGCTGAACAGGCAGTCTGAGTTTATAGATCAAAGCACTGCTGTGGTCTGCACAGCTCCCGATGCTGGACAGATATCTCGTCCAAGTTCATATATCACTGCGCTGCTGTGGTCTGCACAGGTTCCGGTTTAGGACAGATATCTAGTCCGGGTTAATAGACCAATGCATTGCTGTGGTCTGCACAACTCCTCGAGCTGGACAGATATCTCGTCCAGGTTTATAGATCAACGCACTGCTGTGGTCTGCACAGCTGCCCTGCTGACCAGATATCTAGATCAGGTTCATACATCAATGCACTGCTCGTGTCTGCACAGCTCACGGTGCTAGACAGATGTCCAGTCCGGGTTTACAGATCATTGTACTGCCGTGGTCTGCACAGCTCCTCGTGCTGTACAGATATCTAGTCCAGGTTTATAGATCAATGCACTGCTGTGGTCTGCATTGCTCCCGGTGGTGGAAAGATGTCTACTCCAGTTTGATACATCACTGCACTGCTGTGGTTTGCACAGATACCGGGTCTGGACAGATATCTAGTCCGGGTTTAAAATAAATGCAATGCTGTAGTCTGCACAGC